>NC_141927.1:35749626-36035181 GCF_057802395.1 Ceratotherium simum simum | reverse complement strand
AAAACACATTGAAGTCCTAACACATGTTATTTACTGTCTGGCTAAATCCCCCTCATATTCAGCTCTATCACCTGGGAAGGCCTCCCTGGCATTTACTGGTGGTATAGCCAAACCTTTATCCTGAAGTGTCTGAACCTTTACAATAATCATAGTTTTCTCATTCCAGCAGTAATGGACATGTCCATTCCACAGTTACAATCTGGGACACACTCAGGTGTATCCCTTGGGTTCCACCCACATGCTCCCTGCACCCACTGGGTGAAGGCACTCCTATCTCCTCCTGCTGATCAGGAGTCAGTTATCCCTGCCAAGACATGGACTCTTATTCACTTGCTTTTTTGTCCACTGGACACATGGAACTCCAAAAGTGCCCTGATAGTAGCCACCCTTGTTATTTCAAATTCAGAGAAATTTGCTGTTTCTCCTGGCAAAAGCCTGCCTCCCTAAAGGGGAACCATGAGCCTCCAACCCCATAAGATCCCAGAGTGTGGGGCAGAAAGCAAAAAATCCCCAGTTGGGCACTGGGAGAGAAAGGTAAGTGGGGGCCACTCTACTACCACCTAGTATAGTCCCAGACCCATGTGTCCTTCTAAATTAGTGACACCTTTAGTGATGCTCCTGGATTAATTAATATACTGCATCCATCCTAAGGATTGTTGTATTAGTCAGGAGCTTTCCAGAGAAACCAGAACCAATAGGGAGATAGATAGATAGAGAGAGAGATATAGATAGATATAGATATAGGTAGATAGATGATAGATAGATAGATAGATAGATAGAAAGATAGATAGATAGATAGATAGATGATAGATATATATAGGTAGATGATAGATAGAGCAGACAGATAAGACAGATGATATGGGGCAGATATAGGTATAGGTATTAGAACCATAGATATGAGGATTTATTTAGGGAATTGGCTCTACGTGGTTATGGAGGCCAAGAAGTCCCACGATCTGCAAGCTGGAAGAGCCAGGAAAGCTAATGGTGTAAATCCAGTCTGAATCTGAAGGCCTGAGAAACTGGTGCTGATGATGCAAGCCGCTTTATCTGAGTCTGAGAGAAGCCCAAGACACGGAGCTGCCAATGTCCAAAGGCAGGAGAGAGACGGATGTCTCAGCATAAGCAGAGAATTAGAATTCACCCTCCCTCCACCTTTTTGTTTTATTTCAAAGCTCTCAGTGGGATTGAATGATGCCCACTCCACACTGGGAGGGCCATCTGCTTTACTCAAGTTCCACCAATTCAAATGCTAATCTCTTCCAGAAAAAAAAAAAAAACACCCCTCACAGAACACATACCTAGAAATGAGGTTTTACACACCTATCTGGGCATCTCACTTAGCCCAGTCAAGTTGATCATAAAATTAACCATCACAGATATAGTTCCATTGTTTTTACGAGTACTCTCTCTTCCAAGATGGTGCTTCAATTTCACCTTTTAGAAAGCTGTCTCAAGAGTTGTATGAGGCTAGGTGGTGCACTATGAGAAACAATCAGTGGATCTCATGGTTACGGGCTCACTCCCATACCTTCTTCACTGTGAAGTGGATCCTCTGGTCAGATGCTGTGGGATGAGATTCTATGCCTATGGATACCATTATATTACTGATTATATCAATAATCCCATATATAGTAGTGCCAGCTAAGGCTCTGCAGGTAAGTAAGGCAAACCAATACCTGAATAGGTATCTCTTCTTAACAGAAAAAAACTTTGGCCTTTCCAGGATGGATGAAGTTCTGATATGATCAAGTTGCCACCAAATGACAGTTGTTTTCCTAAAAAAAATAAAAAAATAGTGCTATATTGGCCCTCAATATTGGTCCCTGCCTCTGACAAGTTTGACATTCAGAGGCAGCAGTAACTAGATCTGCTTCAATAAGTCCATGCTGTTAGGTCCATACATAGCACTGTGGACATGCCCCTTATATGCCCGTCATGACACTCCGGGGAAGTCAGTAATAATGGTTGACTAAACTTAACTGACCAAGACATTTTGTCTCTGTGGTTGTTTAGTCCCTTTCCTGTGGTGGATGTTTTCTAGTTGGCATTAACATGTGATACAAAAAATCTTCACACTATGTGCCAACTCCCACATGTCCCATCCACATGCCTCTACCCCAGAGCGTGTTTCCAATATTCCAGTACTTTTCTTTTTCAGGCCCATAACCAAGAAGGCCAGACAAAACATCCAACAACCAACTTAGGCTTTTTCCTCCACTTTTAGCTGATCGTATGCAAGTTATCAATTGATTGCCTCTCAGATCCAAATTCGCAGCTCTTTACCTGCTCTGCAATAATGGACTGAACTTCTAAATATTTTCTCCCTTACAGTGAGGGTGATGCTAAACCTTGAGAGTAGAGAGCACCAGAGGGACACTGAAGGAAGGGAAGGCTCCTCTGGTGTGGACTGTGCTTTACTTTTCCTTATTCCTGCTGCACAGGGAACTAGCAGTGCCAGTGTGTGAAGACACATCCAGTGGTACTTTACTGTGGGTGTTCATACTCCCAGAGTATGCTGTCCTTGGGTGACCTCGCAGTCCTGGCCTGGGCTCAGTAATCACATTCTCCTGATCCTACTGACATGGACACCATGTACCTCAGGCCTTGCTCCTGCAGCACCACCTCAGCACACTGTGAAACCCCATACCAGCTATGGCTTGCCTGCACCCATCCTGACTCAGACGCTGTGCACTCCAGCCCTTGCACATGAAGCGGCACTGATTCTCTCAGCAGCACTAGCTGGAGATGTTTCTCTGCTTTCCCAGTGTTTGGGAAACCAGCTCTGGCTGAGCCATCAAGTAGCCAGAAATCACACTTTCTCCAGTGAGGTCTGAACCCCAGTCTTGGAGAGTGGCCGCACTTTCAAATGTGTATCCTTTTTGGGTACTTTATCTCAAATGTAGGGTACCTGTAGAGTTCTCTTTATATCTTCATAATTACTCTCCTACTGTAGCTTATTACTAAACTTTCTCTGTTTAAATTACTATGTGATTTCTGTCTCCTGATTGGACTCTGACTAATGGCAGCATAGGTGCAAGCTGTGGGAGGAACACTGGTGCAACTGCACTGGGTAACACACAGGGAGTCTGACTTTATGACTTGGCCGTCTACAATGAGTAGTTCAGACAAATGGCCACTTGGTGTCCCATGGTCAAATGTTCTATCTCTACTAAAATCTGGTAACACACCACTTTTTCTCAAAGGACATACAATTATTTGTTGTGGGATGACATAACCTTACTCTCTAGAATCTCAGGGCCTGCATTGTGATTCTCTCACTGAAGTTTTCCATAAGCTTCATAATGTGTCTTTTCCCACCACTGACACCTCCAACACCGTAGTCTGCCAAGCGGCAGGGCTGAGTGCAACATGGCCTACACCTGTTGTAAGTGCTTTTCTGATCTAGGCTCTCACCCAAAGCTAGCAGCCTTCTACATCACTGAGCATATGGCCAGAGAAATATTTCCAGGTGTGGAATATGTTGCCTCTTGATCCTCCTATGCTAGGCTTCCTTCTTTGTGCTGGGGGATGCAAGATTCAGCTATTCGTCTTTTACTTTAGAAGGGATATCCCAGCATGCCCCTGACTATTGGACCCCTAAAAAATTCACTACAATTTTCATCTTCCACTTAATCTTTGTAGGATTTATCTCTTGCTCTCTGGAATGCATGTATCTTACCAAGGCCTCCAGCATAGAAGCCACCTCTTGCCTATCCTGATCAATCTGCATGACCTCATTGATGTAATAGAACATATGACGTTCTGAGGGATGTTCAGGCAGTCCAGATTTCTTCAAACTATATTGTCATAAGAGGGCAGAAGAGTTAATATAGCCCTGAATCAAAATAGCAAATGAATATTGAATTAATGAATGTGAACATGAATGGACCCATTTCTCATCCAAATGGAAAAGAATACATTCACCAAGTCAGTGGCTACATACCATGTACCTGAGATCTGATTAATCACTTCTGCCAATACCACATCTGACACATCAAATGAAATTAGGTATATTATTAAGGCAGTGTTAGTCTAATCATTCATCAGATTCCATCTGGTTTCTGCAGGGACAAGACTGATAAATTAAACAAAAATGTGGTGGAGACCACCATCCCTGCAATTTTAGGTCTTTAACAATGGTACTAATTTCTACTACCTCCTTTCCACAAGATAAAATATTGTTTTGGATTTATTATCTTGGCCGGTGTTGGTGGGGGGGTGGGAGGTGGGGTCAGTCGGAGGTTTGCTTTTGGCCTTTTCTACTATGACAGCTCTCACTCCACAGATCCAGGGATTTGCTGTGGGGTTACTCCAACTGCCAAGTACATCAATTCCAGTTGTGCTCTTGAGAACTGGGGAAATGACCACTGGAGGTTTCTGCAGACCCAGCGGGCAACTGTAAGCTAAACTTAGCCAAGAACCCATTTATTACCTGGTCGTCATAGGCCCCACATCCAACAGGAGTGCTGATGATACTTTGAGTGTCCCTACCAACCCAGACCCTGTGTCCAATAATAGTCTTCAAAATGTATGGTCAGTCCCCTTTCACCAGGATACAGACCCTGAGTAACTGGCTGTAGTTCCTTCAGGGAAGACAGGAGTCGTCTTTACAGTGTATACTTTCCATGGAGTTACAGGGTCCTTCCAACTAGGAACCAAGTCGCATTTTCAGTCAACAGGTTTCAGATCTGAAAACTGATTCAGGTCTGGGAACTGATCAAAGGGATTGTGACTTTTATTGAGATGACAGTCCTCAGTCTCCTGCTCCTCCATTCCTGCTTTCTCTTTATTATAGATGCTAAACAGCTCCCTAGTTGGCTGCCAATCTATTTTGCATCTAAAAGCCACAATCCTCTATTTATTGTCTCCAAAACTATTTGTGAGTCAAGTCCCCTTGGCAGCTCCTCCACCCATACTAATCACAATGTCATTATGGCTTCTTGGATTCCAGCAGCTAAGCATTACCACCGGGCCAGCACATCCCCAGCTGTGCTATGATGAGATTTAACCCTAATTATTGACCTTGCAGTCCAGAAGAGGAAGGAGGTGGGGAAACTCCTCAGGGGTGGGAGTGGGGGTCACCTAATTCCTTGTGGGTAAGAAGTTTCTGTAGCATCTTCAAGCAAAGTGGTTTCCAACCAGTGAGCTCAGGAGGTGGGTGTAATAGAATCAACATCCTCAGGAGCATACATCTGGAAGTCCTCTTTGCAGTTTTCAAGATCCCATGTTTTCCCTGCAGTGCCATGACCTTAGCCTAGCAGAGCTCCTTTGGCTGAGTATTCAGATGTCTCTGGAACTTTCAACTCTAACAAATAGGCCCACTGCCTGCCATTCACCTGTGTCTGCCATTCAACTACGGATGATAAGGGCTCTCTCTAAGCTGCCACTGAGACTCTCTGGCTCCTAAACATAGCCAGTAACTGCTTGTTAACAGCCTTCAATCTCTTATTATCTTTTTGCAGGGCATCAATAAAACTGAGCAGTAACCAGCTAACTCCACTGATTTTAAATGCCTGCTTTATTGCTTCTGCAAACACACTCCCGTCTACTGAGACATTTTTCCTTGTCGCCATGAAATTTTTAGAACTGCACTGCCACCTTGTGTAGGGACTATCTGTGCCCCTCCTTCCAACCAAGATCCTGTCCTCCTTGTTTGTTGTAGGATTAGGTGAACCAAGCCAAATCCACATCTTACTGCAGGTTTACTAGTAACACTTTCATTATTACTTGTTTTAATCTGGATCTCCTGAGAAGCAGATGCCAAGACAGGACTAAATGTGTAAGGATTTTATTAGGAGGAATACCACTGCATGAAAAATGGGGAGAAAGATAAAAAGGCTGAGAAAGCTGTCAGACGATGAAGCAAGTCTGATCCCAAGTGGGAGAGAGGGAAAGAAAACTGGATAGAAGTAGTCTAGGACTTACACAGTTTAAGGGAGTCCATGCAATGTAAGGAAGGTTCAGCAAGACTGTTGGGGAGTCCTCAGGCCAGAGTCAGCTGTCAGAGGAGTCCTGAGTCTCCCAAGAATGCCTCTCTTAGTATCTATCTCTATCAAGTTCCATCATTGGTTAGGAGAAGACCATGAGAAGTGTGGCCTTGAGAAAAACACACTGATGCATTTCAGATTGCAGCAGCTCAGAGCCTTCATCATTTATGCTCCTGTAGTAGGTCTGCAAGGTACATTCCAACGGCTGCCATACATGGCACTCAGTTTATGTATACACTTATCTACTTCCAGGGTGTCTAACTTTTAAAAATGGCTATGGCCCTGTCAGTGCAGCAATGGTACTTTTCCAATGTCAATGCACCTCAGAGATTTGTTTGGCATCCAACTTGGAAACTAGCAAACTGATTCTACAGGGACTTGTTGGGAAGGAGGGCGAGGGAGCATTAGCCAAATCAATGACCACTGCCCTGTCAAAGGGTGCTTAGAAGGTCTTCTATCACAGGAACTATGGCAAGCCTATACCTAGTCACAGTTGGCACAACCGTAGTTTCTTCTGTTTCACAGTGTGGTATGGACAGCAGTGCTCACCAAACACTCCATGAGTTCTCTTGATGTTTTCCAGCCTCCTTTGAAGTTAGGTTAGGACTATAACTCGCTTGGGCCAATAGATCATGAGAATAAATTATCTGTATCACTGCCAGTTAGAGATAGTTAGTGGGCAGGTATGAGTTTCCACACTTTCTTCAGTTTCACTAGCAAGTGTGGAGTCATATGCTGAGAATACAGAGCCCCCAGACTGAAGAAGCCTGGATAGCTAGTCATCAAATAGAGGACAAAATCTGCTGCCCAGGAAAATTGCCATACCTGCATATGATATGCCATCCATCAGACTCCATCTAAATTGTGTTCAGCTAAAGCTGTGAGTCAGTGGGGGGGATTTCAGTATGTATCATCTCCAGTATCAAAGTGTCACAGACGAGATCATCCTTGGGAACTTTTCCTGGTTTCTAATGGTAATTCTGGAGAGGCAGGCAAGCTCTGCATGTTTTCCTTCAGTGGTCCACACATGAGCACCTTGCATGACCTGAGCTCCACCTGCTTCAGTAGGGTTCTTCCTTTTCCCAGGAATTCAAAAAATGACTTGCATAACACACTCAGGGGAAGGTACAACCACCAACAAGAATTATTTTGGTAATCTGTGTCTAGTTCATCATGAGCCTACTAGGAATGTAGGTAGGCATATGAACTCAGATAAAACATTGATCTGTATATACGTACATTTGAGTTAGTAGCAATACAGAGTATTTTATATCAGGAGAATAACCAGCATTATCAGAGAAAGGTCCTAGTGAATCCAAATTTCTGGGGTGGGTGTTTCAGACTGAGTATTTTGGAAAATATCCCCAGGTAGTAATGAGGCACAATGAAAAGTTAGTTATGAACTGCCGGTATGCAATGAAAAGAGACGCAAGTCAAGGGTTAGTAACACCAACATTTAAGGACAAATAAATGGATGGTAATAAAGCAAATTGAGAAAAAATTCTCAGAGACAGATACACAATTAGGCATCAGAAGAGATGGAAATGTTTCAGAAATGATAGAAGTAGCAAGTTTCACAGGAGGAATAATCAAATATGAACTAAAAAGGCAAAAAAAAAAAGAAACAACAAAAAAAAGATGAGCACTTAAAGGAATTCATAGAATTTAACACTGTAGAGTAAGTGATGATTTTGCCAGAATAATTTCAGAAAAATATCAGGGATCAAAACCTATCTGCAGTAAGCAATGAGGAAATGGTTTTACATCTTGATTTCTGAGAACTTACACCTATTATTAAATAAAGGTTTCATACCAGAGTACATCTGCATAATAGCACAGATTTTGACTGATAAATACAGAATTACTAAGCCCTGTGTTTCCTAATTAGGAATAAAAATCCTCAAAGTATTACATGACTACACGATTTCCAAATTTTCACTGGCCTTTTACACAACTTGTATGGAATTATGAGTAATAGAGAAGCTTTCTTCCAGGAAGCAAAAGATTTTATTTCAGCAGCACCCTCGTATTTGCAGCATCCATCTCCCTTTTCAAATCTAAAAGCAAAATTATTTTCCTGCGAGGCATTTCTACTCCATCTTTGAATCTTTCTTTGTTCCTTCATTTCTTTCTACAGTTTCAGGGTAAGCATCAGGGAAAGTAGAAATGCTACTTTATAAGAATTCCCAAATTCACCCTGGCCCAGAGCCACTTTGAACATTTTGCTTATCTTAGGCTTTCATAAGTTTGGTGTTCACAATGACTGGTAAATGTATTGCCCCACATGACGTTCCTCTCCTCAGATCTCCCAGCTCATCAGTATTTGAACAGCCTTAAAGGCAGGGTAAAGTTATCCTTGGACAACAGACTCAGTGCCCTTGTCATTTTTGGTGGTGCAACATAGTACCTTTTAGCAGCTTCTCCACTATCCGTAACAGAAAGCAGATCTGAAATATACCTTCTTTGCCTGCTACACATGTGGCTCATAGGCTCTCCCAACCCACGTCAAACTTCCTAGGGACCCCAGAAAATTGGGTATTCTTGTCTGGGATGAGTTGTGGATAGATTAGAGCTATGATAGAAAAGCATCTCCCACAAGGTATTGGAAAGAAAAATAGAAGGAATTTGAAAAACCTCCAAGGGCAGTGGTGTGCTCGTAAATGTTACAAAGCTGTCTCTCTGGAAAAAAATAAAGCCCAGATTTATAGGTTTATCAGTTTCAGTAAAGGCCAATATCTAGGTACCACTTGATGTTTTTAGAAACAGACTTGGGAAGAGATGTGAGTAGCACACCACGATATACTAATTCCACCATAAAGATACAGCAGCCATAACCTCAAGAGCAAAGATAAGTGTAAAATGTAATAAAATAATTAAGAAATGGTAAGTTTTAAGTGTCAGTTTTTAATTTATATAATTTAATGTTTTTAATAATGGTTAACACCTGACTTGCAAAACTTCTGAATTTTTTTTTTTTATTTTATTGTGGTAAAAACACTTAACATGAGATCTACCTCTTAACAAATTGTTAATGTACGATATATTATTGTTGACTATCGATACAATGTTGTACAGCAGATCTCTAGATCTTATTTATCCTGCTTAACTGAAAGCTTATGCCCACTGACTAGTAACTCCCCATTTCCCTCTTCCTCTCAGCCCCTGGTAACCACCATTCTACTCTTTGAT
This sequence comes from Ceratotherium simum simum, assembly GCF_057802395.1. Taxonomy (NCBI): domain Eukaryota; kingdom Metazoa; phylum Chordata; class Mammalia; order Perissodactyla; family Rhinocerotidae; genus Ceratotherium; species Ceratotherium simum. The sequence goes on along the minus strand of NC_141927.1, from coordinate 36,026,002 downwards.
TTATGAATTTGACCAGTTTAGGTACCTGATACACGTGGAATCATGAAGTATTTGTCTTTCTGTGACTGGCTTATTTCACTTAGTATAATGTCCTCAAAGTCCATTCATATTGTCACATATTGCAGAATTTCCTTCTTTTATAAAGCTGAATCGTATTCCATTGAAGGCATATACCACATTTTCTTTATCCACTCATCTGTTTATGGACATTTAGGTTGTTTCCACATCTTGACTATTGTGAATAATGCTACAATAAACATAGGAGTGCCAATGACTCTTTGAGATTCTGATTTCAATACTTCTGAGTAAACACTCAGAAGTGGGATTGCTGGATCACATGGTAGTTCTTTTAACTCTGAGGAACTTCCATACTATTTTTCCATAACAGCTGCATCATTTTGCATTCCTACCAACAGTTTGCAACGGTTCTAATTTCTCCACATCCTTGCCAACACTTGTTGTTTTTCTTTTTCTTTTTTTTTTTTTTTTGATAAGAGCAAATTTCTAAAATGTTAATGATCAGGTCTTGTGAGCTGGTATGAACTGGATCTAGCACACCAATGCCAAGAGCGCTGGTGAACAGGCAGCTCCAGGTTCAGTGGGGCCTGAATTATATAAAATTTGATGAACTCTCTGAGAAAAAGAATACAAAATTAGGTCCATGACTTTGAAAAGCGCCTATGCAAGTAAGCAGCCTTGATGCTTTTGCTTCCTTAGCTTCATGATAAATCTACTCTTGGTAAACAGGTATCTCAATACACTAAAGCAAGTATACAGCTTTCAAAGAGGAGAAGCAGTAACAAGAGACAGATTGGATTCAGATCCTATCTGAGTAAACGCCACTGGGACAAGTCACAGGCTAACTGAAGGCTAAGGGCTCTGAAGAGAAGGAAGGAGGTCAGACTGAGGGAGGGAGATCCAGGTCAACCTAAAGAGCAGAAGGGAAAAGGGATACTCTCTACCCTTGGGTCACGAGGCTGAACTGCCAGGCACTCTTGGCTTCATGGGATGAGGGTTTTAGGCTGTTTTCACCTGATTCACAGCCTCTTCTGGAGCCAAGTTGGAGCAGACAGGGTGGAAGTTGGAAGTGAAAATACAAAGTGAACATTGGACATAATTCAGATGATTCAGGTGCAGATGATTTATTATTTCATAATTTAAACCCTCAGCAGTGACAATAGAGGTAAGGGAGAAATTACGTTTTTTCCTTCCTGATATAGGCCAGTTTCTGATGATTTATTTGGTACTATCCTCTCTCCAGGCCAAGGTTGTTAGAGACTGTTACTGTAAGAGAAAACAAAACATTATACAAACAAAATGCCAGTGTTGCTTTTTTTTTCCTTTGAGCTAACATATTTCTGACCCAAATAATTTAAAAGGCATGAGTAACCAAAGGGAAAGGATCAAGAAAATGAAAATTAATTCCAGAAAACGATTATCGGCAAATACTTTAGTTTTGTAATAGAAGTGGCTTTCTAAAATACCCTGTTTAGTATTCTAAGTATATAAACTGATTTCAATTTAAAAGAAAACTGTGATAATTCTACGTGCAATCACATTTTATGAAAGACAAAAACATACATACATGCACACACACACACATACACATGTACATCTATATATTGAAATATTTTAACAATGATCATCTTTGGTGCTAAGATTAATGATGGTAATTATTTCATTCTTTTGCATACCTATATTTTTTAAATTAATGTTTATTACCTGTTACTACTGTAATAAGAAGCAGAATGATTCACACACTCACATCCACACATAATTTATTGAATGAACTAAGAGAGGAGAGTCAAGACAAAAGAGTCAAGGTGAGATTTGGGCATTCCAATGTCTCTGGTTGGAAAAGGATCGTAATGTCATTAACATCTAAAATCAGGGGCCGGCCCCGTGGCATAGCAGTTAACTGTGCGCACTCCGCTGCTGGCAGCCCAGGTTCGGATCCCGGGCGCAGATGAGGCACCACTTGTCAGGCCATGCGGTGGCGGCGTCCCATATAAAGTGGAGGAAGACAGGCAGAGATGTTAGCCCAGGGCCAGTCATCCTCAGCAAAAAAAAAAAGAGAGGAGGATTGGCATGGATGTTAGCTCAGGGCTGATCTTCCTCACAAAACAGAAAAATCTAAAATCACCCTTCAGAATTATGAAAAGTGAAACCAGTTAAGCATAAAATAAAGTCAAAATGTTTGTTGTCAACTTAAGGACAAAACTGAAAATGACAAAATATTTTTGGAACCAAGATAAAAATTGTTTAAAAAATAGGAATTTAACAGTAGGCTAGGTCTAAAATCCCAATGTACATAACAGAAAAATCGGTGGAGTGAGAGATGGAAGAAGGTAAAATATACTAAGCATCCCTCAAACTAAAGGAAGTCTCAAAATGCCTCTAATCCCATATGATTATATCATGGATTTTCTACTTCTATGCCATACTCCTTATAGAAATAGCTTATTACCAAATGACAGAGTGGAAAATAACAGAGAAAATTCAATAGGATAGTAAAAGAAAGTAAAATTTAAGATATGCTATGGCTCAGAAAGTATACCACTCACATGTCCAATTGACTAAAAATAAATAACTTTGAAAGTTAAAACTTGATATAAATGGATTGGTGGTGATCATTAAAACCAGGTAATTTGGCAATAGATATCAAAACATAACGAGAGTGTACATGTTATATTTATGCTTTGATCAATCTCTCTTCTAGGGATTTATTCTGAGGCTATAATTGGACAATGCTCCAAAATGTGTGTCCATGTAAGGAAGTTTATTACAGGGTGTTTGTAAGAATGAAAAACTGGAAGTAATCTAAATATTCATAATAATGAATTTTTTAAATAAATTATTTTTCATTTTTAAATTGAATACTATATGTCACAAAATGATGATATAGGCCTATAGCTTACGATATGAGAAGTTGTCCGTAATAGTCTCTAAGTAAAAACAAAAAGTATAAGTATTTTTATGTTTTGCTTAGAAAAACATTTAAGATATGCATCCATATTGTTAACAGAAATTTTCTTTGGGCATTATGATTATGAAAATTTATCCTTAGTTCATATATCTACCAAGGTGTCAGATATTTTAAGAAATATTTGATAATACATTAAAATCAGAAAGATGCTTTTGAAAATAAAAAGCTCTATGTTTTAATTCATTGTTAGTTAATACTAAAGTTTACTGCATACCCCTATTTTCCTTTCATATAAATTTCAGAATATTTTTCTCAATTCTCCCTACCCATGTATCCAAAAAATATTTTGATTGAGTTTATGTTAAATATATAGAAACCTACATATATGTAAATTATTGATGTTGGAAAAGAAGAGAACAAGATTTAAAGTTAAAGGTATAAAAAGGGAAAAGTAAAGACAATCAGCTTCAAGTTAAATGGAAAACAAAGAAAATATTTTAGATAATTAGACTCAAAATTAATGGGAAATTTCCTTTGTCAAAATTCTAGGAAATAAATGCTGAGTTAATTATACTATAAAGTATATAAAATTTAAATATGATAGTTATTAGTATGATAGTTTTAAAAATGAAAATAAAAGTTATATATTTAATTGAAACCTAATAGCTTTAGAAGATGTTAAACTGCTGAACAGTAATAAAAATATGCTGTACCAATATATACTCTCACCTGCAATGTGTGTGAGTCCTAGTTGCTTGATATGCTCACCATCCCTTGATGTTGTCAGTTCTTTTAACTTTAGCCACTCTTATAGGGGTGTGGGCAACTCGCTTTTATTTTAATTTGCCTTTTTCTGATGAGTAATGAGGTTGAGCAATTTTTCATGTTTTGAGCCCCTTCGATATCATCTTTCGTGAAGTGTCTCTTCAAATATTTTGCCTATTAGGTTCTCTCACCTTTGTTATTATTGATTTGTAGGGCTTCTGAATGTGTCCTTTATTGGAAATATGTATTACAAAAATCTTCTCCCACATTGTTGTTTCCCTTTTCCCTTTCATAAGGGTGTCTTTTGAGAAGCAAAACTTCTTAAATTTTTAAAAATTTTATTGTGTTGTGGTAAGAACACTTAAACAAGATTTACTTTCTTAACAAATTTTTAAGAATACAACACAGTATTGTTAACAATAGAGACAACGTCGTACACAGCAGATCGCTAGAATTTATTCATCTTGCATAATTAAGACTTTATTCTCATTGATTAACAACACCCCAATTTCCCCTCCCATTGGCCTGAGGCAACCACCATTCTACTCTCTGCTTCTGTGAGTTTCACTGTTTTAGATACCTCATATAAGTGGAATCACACAGTTATCTGTCCTTCTGTGACTGGCTTATTTCACTTAGAACAATGTCCTCAAGGTTCATCTATGTTGTCACATATGCAGGATTTCCTTCTTTTTCATGGCTGAACAACATTCCATTCTATGTATATATGACATTTATTTATCCATTCATCCGTTGATGGACATTTAGTTTGTATCAATATCTTTGCTATTGTAAATAGTGCTGCAATGAACTTGGGAATACTAATACTGCTTTGAGATCCTGATTTTAATCCTTTTGGGAAAATATCCAGAAGTGGGATTACTGGATTATACAGTAATTCTATTTTTAATTTTTAGAGGAATCTCCAACAGTTTTTCACAGTGAATGCAATATTTTGCATTCCCACCAACAGTGTAAAATTTTTCAAATTTCTCCACATCTTTGCCCACACTTGTTGACTTTTGTTTTTTTGATAATAGCTTTTCTAACAGGTGACACCTTGTTGTGGTTTTGATTTGCATTTCCCTGATGATTAGTGACATTGGCCTTCTTTTCATACACCTGATGGCCATTAGTATGGCATTTGGGGAGAAGTGTCTATTCAAGTCTAGCACATTTTAAAATCAGGTTATTATTTTTTTTTTTTGGTACTCACGGTACGAGTTCCTTATATATTTTGGCAATTAACCCTTTACCTGATATACAGTTTACAAATATTTACTCCCATTCTGTAGGTTGTCCTTTCACTCTGTTGAAAGTTTCTCTTGCTGTGCAGAAGCTTTTTAGGTAGATGTAGTCCCACTTTATTTTTTGCTTTTGTTGCCTGTACTTTTGGAGTCACTCCAAAAAATCATTGCCAGGACCAATGTCTTGAAGCATTTTCCTTGTGTTTTCTTCCAGGAGTTTTACAGTTTCAGGTCTTACATTTAAGTCTTTAATCCATTTTGAGTTGATTTTTGTGTATGGTTTAGGTAGGAGTCCAATTTCATTCTATTGCATGTGGATATCCAGTTTTCCCAACACCATTTGTTGAAGACACTACCCTTTCCCCATTGTGTATTCTTGGCACTCTTTTCAAAGATCAGCTGACCATGTATGTATGGGTTGATTTCTGGGCTCTCCATTCGGTTCCACTGGTCTTTCTCCTCTTTATACCAGTAGCATACCATTTTAGTTACAGTAGCTTTGCAATATATTTTGAAATCAAGAAGTGTGATGCCTACAACTTTGTTCTTCTTTCTCAAGATGTTTTGGATATTTGGGGTCCTTTGTGGTTCCATATGAAGTTTAGAATTTTTTTTTGTATTTCTATGAAAAATTTCAATGGAATTTTGACAGACATTTCACTGAATTTGTAGATAACATTGGGTAGTATGGACATTTTAACAATATTAGTTTAAGCCAATGTCTTTTATGCTAGACGATCTGATTCATAAATGGGTTGTGAAATGGAGGTGTGTTACAACTTGCATTTTTTTTTTAATTTTGTATTTATTGCAGTAACATTGGTTTACAATATTGTATAAATTTCAGGTGTACATCATTACACTTCTATTTCTGCATAGATTACATCATGTTCACCACCCAAATACTAATTACAACCCATCACCACACACTTGTGCCAAATTATCCCTTTGGCCCTCCTCCTTCCCCTCTTCACCTCTGGTAACCACCAATCCAATCTCTGTCTCTATGTGTTTGTTTGTTGTTGTTATTATCTACTACTTAATGAGGGAAATCATAGGGTATTTGACCTTCTCCCTCTGACTTATTTCACTTTGCATAATACCCTCAATGTCCATCCATGTTGTCACAAGTGGCTGGATTTCATCGTTTCTTACGGCTGAGTAGTATTCCATTGTGTATATATACCACATCTTCTTTATCCATTCGTTCCTTGATGGGCACGTAGGTTGCTTCCAAGTCTTGGCTATTGTGAATAATGCTGCAATGAACACAGGGGTGCATCTATCTTTACGCATTGGTGTTTTCAAGTTCTTTGGATAAATACCCAGCAGTGGAATAACTGGATCATATGGTAGTTCTATCCTTAATTTTTTGAGGAATCTCCATACTGTTTTCCATGGTGGCTGCACAAGTTTGCACTCCTACCAGCAGGGTGTGTGAGTTCCCTTCTCTCCACATCCTCTCCAATACATGTTGTTTCCTGTCTTGTTAATTATAGCCATTCTGACGGGCGTGAGGTGATATCTCATTGTAGTTTTGATTTGCATTTCCCTGATAATTAAATGATTTTGAACATCTTTTCTTGTGTCTGTTGGCCATCTGTATATCTTCTTTGGAGAAATGTCTGTTCAGGTATTTTGCCCATTTTTTAATTGGGTTGGTAGGTTTTTTGTTGGTGAGATGCATGAGTTCTTTATATATTTTGGAGATTAAGCCCTTATCAGAAGTATGGTTTGCAAATATCTTCTCCCAATTGTTAGGTTGTCTTTTCGTTTTGTTGATGGTTTCCTTTGCTGTGCAGAAGCTTTTTAGTTTGATGTAGTCCCATTTGTATATTTTTTCTATTGTTTCTCTTGCCTGGACAGACGTGGTGTTGAAAATATGTTGCTAAGACCGATGTCGAAGAGCGTACTTCCTGTGTTTTCTTCTAGAAGTTTCATAGTTTCAGGTCTTACATTCAAGTATTTAATCCATTTGGAATTAATTTTTGTGTATGCTGTAAGGTAAGGGTCTACTTTCATTTGTTTGCATATGGCGATCCAGTTTTCCCAACACCATTTGTTGAAGAGACTTTCCTTTCTTCATTGCATGTTCTTGGCTCCTTTGTCGCAGATTAGCTGTCCATAGATGTGTGGGTTTATTTCTGGGCTTTCGATTCTATTCCATTGATCTGTGTGTCTGTTTTTGTGCCAGTACCATACTGTTTTGGTTACTATAGCTTTGGAGTATATTTTGAAATCAGGAAGTGTGATACTTGCAGCTTTGTTCTTTTTTCTCAGGATTCCTTTAGCTATTCGGGGTCTTTTGTTGTTCCATATAAATTTTAGGATTCTTTGTTCTAATTCTGTGAAATGTTGTTGGAACTTTGATAGGGATTGCATTGAATCTCTAGATTGCTTTAGGAAGTATTGACATCTTAACTATGTTAATTCTTATAATCCAAGAGCATGGAGTATCTTTCCATTTCTTTGTGTCTTCTTCAATTTCAGCAATGTTTTATAGTTTTTGCTGTACAGATCTTTCACCTCTTTGGTTAAGTTTATTCATAGGTATTTTATTCTTTTCATTGCAATTGTAAATGGGATGGTATTCTTAATTTCTCTTTCTGCTACTTCTTTGTTAGTGTATAGGAATGCAACTGATTTTTGTATGTTGTTTTTGTACCCTGCAACTTTACTGTATTCGTTTATTACTTCTAAATGTTTTTTGGTGGATTCTTTAGGGTTTTATATTTATAAAATCATGTCATCTGCAAATAGTGAGAGGTTCACTTCCTCCTTTCCAATTTGGATCCCTTTTATTTCTTTTTCTTGCCTGATTGCTCTGGCTAGGACTTCCAGTACTATGTTAAATAGGACTGGTGACAGTAGGCATCCTTGTCTGGTTCCTGTTCTTAGAGGGATAGCTGTCAGTCTTTTACCATTGAGGATGATATTAGCTGTGGGTTTGTCATATATGGCCTTTATTATGTTGAGGTACTTTCCTTCTATCCCCATTTTATTCAGAGTTTTTAATCATAAATGGATGCTGTATCTTGTCAAATGCTTTCTCTGCATCTATTGAGATGATCATGTGATTTTTATTCTTCATTTTATTAATGTGGTGTATTACGTTGATTGATTTGCGAATGTTAAACCATCCCTGCATCCCTGGAATAAATCCCACTTGACCATATTGTATAATCTTTTTAATGTATTGTTGTATGCGATTTGCTAGTATTTTGTTGAGGATTTTTGCATCGATGTTCATCAGTGATATTGGCCTGTAATTTTCTTTTTTTGTGTTGTCCTTGTCTGGTTTTGGTATCAGGGTAATGGTCGCTTTGTACAATGAGTTAGGGAGCTTCCCCTTCATCAATATTTTGGAAGAGTTTGAGAATGATAGGTATTATGTCTTCTTTGAATGTTTGGTAGAATTCACTAGGGAAGCCGTCAGGTCCTGGACTTTTATTTTTGGGGAGGTTTGTGATTACTGTTTCGATCAGTTTACTGGTGATTGGTCCATTCAAATTTTCTATTTCTTCTTGATCCAGTTTTGGAAGGTTGTATGATTCTAAGAATTTATCAATTTCTTCCAGATCGTCGAATTGTTTGGCATGTAGCTTTTCATAGTTTTCTCTTATAATCTTTTGTATTTCTGAGGTATCTGTTGTAATTTCTCCTCTTTCATTTCTGATTTTACTTATTTGAGCTTTCTCACTTTTTTTCTTGGTGAGTCTAGCTACAGGGTTGTCAACTTTGTTTATCTTTTCCAAGAACCAGCTCTTGGTTTTATTAATTTTTTCTATTGTTTTTTTAGTCTCTATTTTATTTATTTCTGCTCTGATTTTTATTATTTCCCTTCTTCTACTGATTTTGGGCTTTGTTTGTTCTTCTTTTTCCAGTTCATTTAGGTGCGTTGTTAGATTGTTTATTTGAGATTTTTCTGTTTGTTGAGATACACCTGTATTGCTATAAACTACCCTCTTAGAACCGCTTTTGCTGTGTCCCATAAATTCTGGCATGTCGTATTTTCATTTTCATTTGTCTCCAGGTAGTTTTTGATTTCTCCTTTGATTTCTTCGTTAACTCAGTCATTGTTCAGTAGCATTTTGTTTAATCTCCACGTATTTGTGGCTTTTCTGATTTTCTTCCTATAGTTGATTTCTAGTTTCATACCATTGTGGTCAGAAAAGATGCTTGGTATTATTTCAATCTTCTTAAATTTATGGAGACTCGTTGTGTGGCCTAATATGTGATCAATCCTGGAGAATGTTCCATGTGCATTTGAAAAGAACATGTATTCTTCGGTTTTTGGATGGAATGCTCTGTAAATATCTACAAGGTCCATCTGTTCTAGTGTGTCATTTAAGGACAATGTTTCCTTATTGATCTTCTGTATGGATGATCTATCCATTGGTGTAAGTGGAGTGTTAAAGTCCTCTACTATTATTGTTTACCGTATATTTCTGTTTTTATGTCTGTTAATAATTGCTTTATATATTTAGGTGCACCTACATTGGGTGCATAGATATTTACAAGTGTCATATCCTCTTGTTGGATTGTTCCCTTGATCATTATGTAGTGCCCTTCTTTGTCTCTTTTTACAGTTTTTGTTTTAAAGTCTGTTTTGTCTGATATGAGTACTGCTACCCTAGCTTTCTATTCATTGCCATTTGCGTGGAGTATCTTTTTCCATCCCTTCACTCTCAGTTTGTGAGTGTCTTTAGGTCTGAAGTGTGTCTCCTGCATGCAGCATATATATGGGTTTGTTGTTTTATCCAATCAGCCACCCTACGCCTTTTACTTGAAGCATTTAGTCCATTGATGTTTAAAGTAGCTATTGATAAGTATGTACTTAATGCCATTTTTTAACTTTTTTCTTCTCGGTGTTTTAGTAGTCCTTCTCTGTTCCTTTCTCCTTCTATACAGAATTAATGGTCTCTTTAGTTTGAGCTCTGTCTGAAAGCTCTACTCTTTAACTCCCCTCCTCCCTCCTTTTATGTTTTTGATATCATATCTAACCTCTTTTTTGTGCAATTGTATCCATTGCCCTCTTGTCATGGAAACAGACAATTTTTCCTATTTGTGGTCTTCTTTTTTCCCCTTAAATCAATCTCTTTAACATTTCTTGTAGCACTGGTTTCTTGTTGACAAACTCCTTTAATTTTTGCTTGCCTGGGAAATTTTTGATCTCTCCTTACATTTTGAATGATATCCTTGCTGGGTAGAGTAGTCTTCACTGTAAGTTTTTTCCTTTTAGCACTTTAAATATATCTTGCCACTCTCTTCTAGCCTGTAAGTTGTCCACTGAGAAGTCAGCTGATAGCCTTATGGGGTTTCCTTTGTATGTAACTTATCTTTCTCTGGGAGCTTTTAGTATTCTCTCTTTATCTTTAATTCTAGACATTTTGATTATGATGTGTCTTGGTGTGGGCCTCTTTGAGTTTATCTTGTTTGGGGCTCTCTGTGATTCCTGTACCAGGATGTCTGTTTCCTTCCTTAGGTTAGGGAAGTTTTCATCTATTATTGCTTGAAACAGATTCTCTGCCCTTTGTCTCGCTCTTCTCCTTCTGGGACACCTATAACACAAATGTTGGTGCGCTTGATGTTGTCCCAGATGTCCCTTAGACTGTCCTCACTCTTTTTAATTTTTTTCTCTTTTACCTGTTCACCTTTGGTAATTTCTTCTAGTCTTTCATCCAGCTCGCAGATCCGTTCTTCTGTATCCTCTATTCTCCTTTTGAGTCCCTCCAGTGAATTGTTCATTTCCAGTATTGTATTCTTCATTTGTGATTGGTTCTTTTTTATATCTTCCATTTCTTTGTTGACATTCTCACTGAGTTCATCTATTCTTCTCCCCACATCAGTGAGCATCCTTAACACTCTTTCTTTGAACTCTCTGTCGGGTAGGTGGCTCATTTCTGTTTCACTTAGTTCTTTTTCTGGGGTTTTGTCCTGTTCCCTGACTTGGAATGTAGTCCTTTGCCTCCTCATTTTGCCTCTTTCCCTGTGCTTGTGTCTACATATTAGGTAGGTCAGCTACATCTCCTGCTCTTGGATAGGTGACCTTATATAAGTGATGCCTTAGGAGGCCTGCAGTGTGCTTCCCTCAGTTCTCAATGTTCCTGGGGTGACCCCTATGTGGGCTATGTGTGTCCTTCTGTTGTGGCCTGTTTGCTCTCCCTGTAGGTGCCCAGGGAGGCCGAGTTATGCTCCTGGCCAGCTGTTGTAATGCTCAGCTGCTTGTAGTTGTTGTGGGCCCTTCAGTCTCTTTATCAGGTGTGGGGAGCCCCAGCACAGTTGGCTGCAAGTTCCAACACCACATTTGTGTTGCAGTATTTCTTTTAAGTGAGTAGGCCCCCAGCATGGCAGGTTGTTAGGCTGAGGGCCTTACAATTGCTATAAGCCTCCAACTTTTAGGTCTCTTGTCAGCTCTCTGAGGATTGCAGCTGTGTGGGGCTGGCCTCAGGCATGGGAGCACCCAATTGTTTCAGGTTTGGGGATGTGGAGCAAACCCCCTATGTGGGTCTTTGAGAAGCACAAGTATTCTGCAGCTGACAAGCCCTGCCACCCACAGGTCCACACACACAGTCAACAAAGTCCTGCCTTGTGTGAGCGCACTGACTTCCTGAAGTGGACCCAGTCTCTCCACGGCGGGAGCCCCACACACTCCACCACCGTCCCACATTCTCCACCTGCTCCTTGTGCACGCCCTGCCCCAATGAAGGGGGCTCGGTCACCAGGTTGCAGTGAAGCAAGTCACCAATCTATGCAGGCCCACAAGTTGCCTGAGGGCCTGTTGTTGGGTGGGGCCAGTCTCTAGGGTGTGCTGCCTGCCCTGGCTGAGCTGGATTAAATCGGTGCTCTAGTGGGTGGGGAAAACCTGGGCTAGCAGGCCCCAGAGAGAACTCCAATGGCATCTGTGTCAGCACACCCACACCAGGCCACAACAATGGCTGCCACCAATGTCCCAATCCCTGGAGAGGTCTCACCTCTCACTGCAATGCACTCAGAGCCTATGAGGTGAGTCTCTTTTCACCAAAGCACTGTGCACCATTCTGATGATTTTCGGTGCTTTCTGAAATGGGTGAGTTTGCATGTGAGCCCTTTAAGAGCTGGTTTTAGTTTCTTTGTGAACCGGGTTTTCTGGGGGTACTCCCCAATGTTTTAGTAGCAGGCAAAGTCAGATATTATGCCACTCATCTCGATTGTGCTGGGTCCACAAAGTGCCTACAGTAGGGGCACTCTCCGGCTCAGGGCCCTGCTCCTCCAGGGAGGGCTGCGTACCTTTGGGCTGCTTCCGGATGGTGGTGAAGCTGGCGGCTTGTGAAGGTGGCATTTTTTCTCTGCAGAAGGGAGTTTCTGCTTCTTCCAACTCAATTAGGATTGTCCTTTGTTGCAGGAGTTCCTATTATCCAGCTTTCAGTTCTGTCTCAGGGGTAACTTTTCCACGAGTAGTTGTAAATTGGCTGTGTCCGTGGGAGGAGGTGAGTTCAGAGTCTGCTTACGCCACCATCTTAACTTCTCTCCCATTTTAACAATACTAATTCTTTCAATTCATGAATACAGTTGTCTTTCCATTTGTTTGTGTGTTAATTTATTTCATCAATATCTTGTAGTTATCAGTACACAAGTCTTTCATCTTCTTAGTTAAGTTTATTCCTAAGCATTTTATTTTTTTGGATCTTATTGTCGATGGAATTGTTTTCTGAATTTTCTTTTCAGATAGCTTGTTGTTAGTGTATAGAAATGCAACTGATTATTGCACGTTGATTTTGTAGCCTGCAACTTGGCTAATTTCATTTATTAGTTCTAACAATTTTTGTGGCATCTTTAGGGTGATCTTATCTTATATAAGATAATGTCATCTGCAAACAGGAACAATTTTACTTTTCCCTTTCTGATGTAGATGCCTTTTATTTCTTTTTGTTGCCCAATTGCTCTGGATAGAACTTCCAGTACTCAGTTGAATAGATGTGGTGACAGTGGGCATCCTTAACTTGTTCTTGATGTTAGAGGAAAAGCTTTAAGTTTTTCTCTATTCAGTGAGATATTAGCTGTGAACTTCTCACATATGGCCATTATTATGTTGAGATAATTTCCCTCTACTCTTAATTTATTGAAATTTTATAACATAAAAATGTTTTTAATTTTCAAATGCTTTTTCTGTATCTATTGAGACAATCTTGTCATTTTTATTCTTCATTTTGTTAATGTGGTGTATCACATTGATTAATTTTTGTATATCCTTGCATCCCTGTGATATCACTTTGTCATAAGGTATGTTCATTTTAATGTACTGTTAAATTTGGTTTGTTGGTATTTTGTTGAGAATTTTTGCATCTATGTTCATCACAGATATTAGCCTACAGTTTTCTTTTCTTGTGGTATCCTTGTCTAACTTTTGGTATCAGGGTAATGCTGGCCTCATTCAATGAGTCTGGAAGTATTCCCTCCTCTTACAATTTCTTGGAAGAGTTTGAGAAAGACTGGCATTAACTCTTCCTTAAATGTTTGGTAGAATTCACCAGTAAAGCCAATCTGACCTGGGATTTTCTTTATTGGGAGGTTTTTGATTACTGGTTCAATGTCCTTACTAGTTTCAATCTGTTCACTTTCTATTTCTTCATGATCTAGTCTTGGTAGGTTGTACCTTTCTAGGAATTTATTGATTTCTTTTAGGTTTTCTAGTTTGTTGGCATAAAATTGTTCAAAGCAATCTTTTATGATCCTTTTATTTCTGTAGCATCAGTTGTAATGTCTCCTCTCTCATTTATGATTTTATTAGTCTTCTATCTTTTTGTGTTAGTCTAGCTAAAGGTTTACTAATTTGATGGTTTTAAAAAACAACAGGGCTTACTTTTGATGATTTTTCAATTGCTTTTCTATTCTTTATTTCATTCATTTCTTCTCTAACCTTTATTATTTCCTTCCTTCTAATAACTTTGGATTAGTTTGTTGTTCTTTTTCTCATTCCTTGATGTGTAAAGTTAGGTTATTTAAGAGCTTTCTACTTTTTATTAAAATGTAAGCCTTTATTGGTGATAAATTTCCCTCTAAGTATTATTTTTGCAGCATCCTAAGTATTTGGTATGCTGTGTTTCCATTTTCATTTCTTTCAAGACACCTTCTAATTTCCCTTTTGCTTTCCTCTTTAACCCATTGCTTGTTCAAGAATTTATTATTAAATTTCCACATATTTGTGAGTTTTCCAGTTTTCCTTCTGCTAATTATTTTTAGTTTCATTCCACTGTGGTCAGAAAAGATACCTGGTATGATATGAATTTTCTTAAATTTGTTAAGACTTCTTTTGTGACCTAATACATTATCCATCCCAAAGAATAGTCCATGTGCACTGGAGAAGAATATATATTCTGTTGCTGTTGGGTAGGATATTTTGTATATGTCTGTCAGGTCCATTTTGTCTATAGTGTTATTCATGGCTTTTATTTCCTCACTGATTTTCTGTGTGGATGTTCTGTCCCTTATTGAAAGTAAAGTATTGTATTGCTGTCTATTCTCCACTCAGTCTGTCAATGTTTGCTTTATATATTTAGGTGCTCTGATGTTGGGTGCATATATATTTATAATTATTATCTCTTTCTGGTGAATTAATCATTTATACCATCATACAATGTAAATAATGTATATAATCTTTATTTCTTGTGACAGTTTTTGACTTAATATCTATTTGTCTGATATAAGTATAGCCAACTAGAGTGACTAGTTGCATGCTAGATCAAACTGACATCTCTATTCTCACTGGCCCTCAGCCCGCCGGGTCCCATCAGCACCCCAAGACAGGCTAGACAGAAAGTCAGTCCTTTGGGTAACCCCCAGAAAAATGTGGGTGTTAGATGCATGGTACATCTCTTATCCTTTCCAGAGAAAAGGTGGGGTGTTTCAACAACTCACTCTGTGCTGAGCCAGGGAGAGGGGCTATGGGGCTACGGCAACTGCCAGCCCAAACCACCATCTCTGTTCTCACTGGCTCCAGGCAGCTATATTAGGCAAGGTCCCAAAAGTGCTCCAAGTCAGACTAGACAGAAGCCAGTCCTCTGGGAAGCCCCTGGAAAAGTTGGGGCATTGGTTGCATGATCCACCTCTTTCCCTCCCCAGAAAACTGGGAGCTGGGAGGTTGCCTCCTGATAATATGGCACTGTGAAAGGGGTAGGGATTATGGAACAAAGGTGTCTTGAATTTCCCTACTGGCTTTGATAATACTTTTGTGCTCACTTGGGGTTCAAGAACCTCTCACCTAGTTTCCAGATTTCTCACAAAGGGAATTTGTCCATGAACTGTTGAATTGGTATGTTTGTGGAGGGAAGGAAGGCCTAGGGCTTCCTCTTCTGCTTTCTGGCTGACATCACTCTAAAACTTCTTAATTTTAATGAAAACAATTTGTCAATCTTTCCTGATATGGTTAGTTTGTGAGTATGCATGTATCCTCTTTGCAAAAGCTTTGCCTAACCCAGGATTATGAAGATGTTTTATTTTGGAAGCTTTATTTTTCACTTAGTTCTATTATCCATCTTGAATTAATTCTTGTTTTTTGTATGACGTAGTGGTGAAAGTTTATTTTTCCCACACAGATATATAATTGATCCACCACCATTGTTGAGAAAACCAGCCTTCTCTCCACTAAATAGCAGTGGTGCCTTAAGAGTAAATAAGATGTGTGCACATTATAGATTTTTTTCTGGACTCTCCATTTTTTTATTGGTCTATTTGTCTATCATTGTTCAGATCCTATACTGTCTTAATTACTTAATAGAAAGTGTTGATATCAGATACTGCAACAATTCTAATTTTTCCTTCAACTTGAAGTTTATGTGGACTATTATAATTCCATCTATTTTCACAAAAATTTTAAAATCAATTTACAATTTTCCATCAAAAATAACGTTGAGATTTTTATTTTAGGATTTCATTGAACAATGGGTCAAATTTTGGAAGAATTTATATCTTAAAATATTGAACACACTATGTTCCTCAATTGATTAGGTCTTAAAATTCTCACAGTAATATTTTGTATTTCAAGTGTGAATTTCTTACACATCATTCACTGAATATATTCCTATGTATCTCTCTCTCTCTCTCACACACACACACACACACACACACACACACACACACAAGTATATATAGTTGTATTTTTCAGTTCTCATTTTCTAATGGTTTTCTGCTTGCATTCAAGAATTGATTTTTGTCAATTGGTCTTGTATCCAGGGATTTTATTACACTAATTTATTAATTCTAATTATTTTGTAATTTCTTAGCATTTTCTATATAGACAGACATATCGTCTGCAAACAATGACGGTATTCCATCTTCATTTCCAATCTTTCTAATTTTTTTTTCCTTACCTTATTTTACTGGCAAGGATCACTCATACAATGTTGAAAAGAAAAGCTCACAGTGACATCCTCTTGATCTCAAAGAGAAATCGTTCACCATTTCACCATTAACTAGAATGTATGTTTGTGGGTTTTTTTTTTTTTTGAGGAAGATTGGCCCTGAGCTAACATCTGTCGCCCATCTTCCTCTTTTTTCTTTTTTTTTCCTCGCCAAAGCCCCAGTACATAGTTGTATATCATAAATGTAGGTCCTTCCAGTTCCTCTATGTGGGATGCCACCTCAGCATAGCTTGACAAGTGGTGAGCAGGTCTGCGCCCAGGATCCAAACCGGTGAACCCCATGCCACTGAAGCAGAGTGTGCGAATTTTACCACTACACTACCAGGCTGGCCCCTCACCTTTAACTATACTGTTTGCTGTATTCTTTTTTTTTCAGATTCCCTTTATCACACTGAAGTAGCTTCCTTTTATCACTAGTTAACTGGGAACGTTTAGAGTGAAAGGGAATTTTTCTTCCTCTATAGAAATGATCACATTTTTTCTTCTAGTTTCTCTTAATATTGTGAATTACACTATAGTCACTTTCTAACTTTAAATCAACCTTTCATTTCTAGATCATCCTTTCCCTCCATGGCTATGATATATTATCCTTTACAATATTAACTGGATTTACTTGGAAATGTTTTGTTTAGAATTGGTGCATCTCTAATTAGAAACTGATCTATTATTTTCCTTTCTAGTAGTGCCTTTGTCAAGTTTTGGTATTAAAGTTAGGCTGACCTCATGGAAAAACTTGGGAAATGCTTTTTCTTTTTATATTCTCCAGATGAGTATGGGTAAGATTGGTATTACTTCTTCCTTAAATATTTGGAGGATGTAATAGTTTGAATTATTGTTTCCAGTTCTTACTCTTTTCCTGGTATATGATTATTCATCCATGTTCTTTGCCAAGTGACTTTTTAGTACCTCCTATTAGAGTGGATGGAGCATATAACACACATCCCCTCACTGATGCTGAGTTTGGTATTGTGACTTGTTTGTCCGGTGCAATATAAGATGATGTGATTGAGCAAGTCTTGGCTTAATTTGACTTGGCTCTCAAGTTCCTGAAGCATGCCATGAAAAGAGTATGCCCAATTATCAACTTTGTGAGATAGTTTTAAATTACAGTTGCCAGAACTTTAATGGATATAGGCATATTCATATTTTCAACTGTTCTCTATTCTATTTTGGGAACGATACATTTTTTGAAGAATGTATGTATTCCACATAAAAATTTAAACTTATTGATTTTAAGTTGTTACTAGTATCCTCTCTTCTTCTAATGCCCAAAAGATCAAAAATATGCAATTTTCTTACCTGATATTGGTCATTTACATCCTTTCTCTTTTTATTTTGAACTATTGGCTCATTTTCATCAATTACATTAATCTTTACAAAGAATCAGCTTTTGTCTTTGCTGATTTTTTTCTGCTATTTTCCTTTTCATTTATTTCTGCTCTTTATTTAATTATTTCTTTCCATTCACTGTCTTTGAGGGCAATTAGTTCTTCTTTTTGATAGAGATTATAATGGCAAAAAACACATTTGACTGTTCTCTGTCCTGTAATATGCATTTCACTGTGATTAAAAGGATTAAAGTATAGTCTTGCCTGGAGAGTAGAGATATACCTAATTTTTGTAGAACCTAAAACAGTCTGCCTTGACAATCAGATTAGGATGATGACTATCCATACCTAATAATGTTTCTCTTAAAATTAGGAATTCCCTCAGTTCAGATATATATGTCAACAATTGTTACATGAATATCATAGTCAGTGTGCAACTTTGAACAGCAAAGATGAAAAGAGAACTTGAAAAATAATTTTGGATGCTATATGAAATATTCTCTCCTTTTATATTCTATCCATCATATGGTAAGGGAAAATTTTATATACTGATAATAAAGGGGGAATATCTAATTTTATAAAATGTTGTGTCTGATTATTCCATAGTCTGATCTCTAAGTTTACTTTCCCAGATGAATTAAGATGGCCAAATGAATGAAAACTCCAAGGTTCTATCCTATTAATTGTCATTTTTTCTGAGATAATAGTATAACTATAAGCACATATGGTATCCCTTATATCAGTCCTCTTCTTATGTGGCAGTAAAATGTCATCGAGATATAAGTGCTCCTTACCAATGCTTGAAAAAAAGAGAAACCAGAATTTATGTGCTCATAGATGCTGGCGTGGGTGCAGAAAAATCACTTCTTCAGTGTAGATCAGAGAGGATAGGTAGAGATATCATGAAACCAAGTTTTATTGTTTAGTATTATAAAACAATCTACAACGAGAACCATAAAGAATATTAGGAACAAATGTTTTACTTTCAAATTAATAATTCTTAAGAGCTACAATAATCAAAATATACAATGCAAAATGATTAATCACATTGTTCTACACTCACCTTTCACTGGAGGATGACTTGCTGCTACGGCTGCTTTCTTCTGACACAGATCTATAAAATTGATAAAATTTATTTTAAAGTGGAGAAATTTTAAAATCTTGAACAATTAAGTGACTATTTGAATGAAGAATGCTCTTCAAAGAAACACAGTGATTCATTAAATGAAATGTCTCCTTCCAACAAAATAAAAGAAAACACCACCTTACTTTGTTGATTAACTCCTCTCATCCTCATTTTACATTTATTCAAGTATTTATGTCATAAGCCCACATTTGTACAGACAGGCTCCGTGATTCTTGGATATCTCTAACTCCTCAGTCAAATTAAGCCAAAACCACAAAGCAGCAGTCAAAAATTTAAGTTAATTTTTCTATATATTTTTTTCTTCCTCTTATAACACATACTCATGTCTTCACTTCCTATCAGTTCTTGGAAGGTAAAGCTAGAGGTAAATTCTTCTGTGGAAAAATACAGTAAACTATGAATAAGGGGCTCAATGATGATGTTTAAATATTTGTGTAACTGGTTACAGATAATATGGTGTTCACTTATTAATTTGGTCTACCAAAAAGTATGATATATTGGAAAACTATTATCTCCCATTTTATAGAGTTATACAGAATAATTTTAAGAATATAAAGATTAAATCACATGCGTAAGATATCATAGTTTTTACATGCAAGATTTAGGAGTTAAAACCAACTTTTCTGAGGCTAAATGTAATTTTCTCCTCATTTCATGATGCTGTCTCCCATCTCCTGACCTGATATAATGAACTACACATGTAATTTCTAGCTAATAAAATGACTTTACAAATTAGTGGTAGCAATATTTAGGAAAATAAATATTATGGAGCAGGTTCATAGATATTATCTCTAGTTGAAAGAGGTGTTCTAATAACTTTGTTTACCACTGGCCTGAAAATCAGTATCTAAAAAAAATATTTTTTGAAAGTTCCCTTGAAATGCAGTATTACCTATTCTCATGAAGCACAGGACAATATGACTATTTAGACAGAGTCCGTGGACAAAGAGCTGAATAAACCGCCACAACAGCCTTGCCCCCATTTCTCCTCCTAAAGTGATACTGGTGGTAAAATGAATAGTTTTAGTAATGAGTAAAATGAGAAAAAACATGAAAGACACCAAACTGGTTTGAAATGTATCTCTGGGCCTCTCCTCCTATTGCTTTACCTGCAGTCTTAGATTATTCCTGATGAACATGAATACTTTTATTTTCTTGAGTTACTTAATAAGAGTAAATATATATTTACCTCTCACTTTCAGTTTCCCCTCTGTAGCATTGCTCTTTTATTTTCTTCCACTTTACTAAAAAAGCAGCAGTAATGATGAGCACAGGTACAGAAATGTAGAAAATGAGTTGAAATCGGTGTTTTGGAAGAGTGGGAGATGTTTCCTCCAAGTAACTTTTAGCTAGAAGGGAAAATATCCATTTCAAATTGTGTCAGAGACTTTACTAACCAAATGAACAGGTGGAGAGGATATCATTACCAACACTACTCCCAAACACTAAACATTTCATCCATATAAATTATGAATATAATAAAATAAAAAAAACCAAATTAACGTATAAAATGGGCTGTTACTAGTGCTTTACTGATGTTTGTGAGCTTTCAACCTTCCACCACATGGTGATTTCTTTGGTCGAAGGTAATGTTCTTTCATGAAGCGAATGTTTAATACTTGCAAACATTTCTTCAATTCCTTTCTGATACAGCTGCTCCAAAGCTCAAACATATGCATCACAAAGAGTATTGGGATTGTACCTATACACCAGAATTAAATCTGGGAAGTGGACCTATGCACCGGTCATCAAGACGTGCTGAGGTGGCATCCCACATAGAATTACTGGAAGGATGTAGAACAATGTACTGGGGCTTTGGGGAGAAAAAAGGAAAAAAGGAGGAAGATTGGCAGCAGATGTTAGCTGAGGGCCAATCTTCCTTAAAAAAAGAAGAAAAGAAAAATGAAAGAGAATGACCCCTGAAGGTGATTCACAGATCATCAGGGCTTCCTCTCCCATCACAGGCCTAGGGGCTGTCTCCCTCTTGGTTTCAGAGGGTGAGGCCTTCTCCTTGGTTTCTGCTAGCCAGGCTGCCCCAGCCCAGGGCCTCAGGGATGGGGCTGCTGCAAAGAGTTGTATGCGCAAGGCCTCTACCCTGAGCCAAAGGGGTGGATTAGATGCTACCTAGGACTGTGGGGTGATGCTGTCCTCCGTGGGCCTGGAGGACAGAACATCAAGCCAAAGAGGAGTATTCTCAAAGCTTAAAATCTAATGCAATTTGCCAAGTTAAGTTTTGTATTTACTAGGATCTGTCCCCCCTTCCTTCTTTCCAATTTGTCTCTTTTGGAATGCAAACATCTATCCTACACCTGTCTCACGACTGTTTTTTAGAAGCACATAGCTCTTCTGATTTCACAGGTTCACACTTGGAGAGGAACTTTGCCTCAGGATGAATCATACTTCACGTCTCATCCATACCTGATTTAGATGACACTTAGATGAAACTTTGTGATTGGAATTGGCGCTGAAATGGGTTAAGACGTTTGGAGCTGTTGAGACGAGGTGAATGTATTTTGCATACCAGGAGGACATAAATTTGAGGTGGTCATAGGATGGAATGTTATGGATTGAATTGCATTCCCCCAAAATTCAAAGCCCTAACCCCCAATGTGATGATATTTGGAGATGAGGCCTTTGGGAGGTAATTAGGGTTAAGTGAGGTTTTAAGGGTGAGATCTGATGAAACTTATCTTCTTAAAAGAGGAGGAGGAGAGACCAGAGAGTTCTCTGTCTTCACACACACAGAGGAAAGGCCATCTGCAAGCCAGGAAGAGAGCTCTCAACAGAACCCAATTTGCCAGCAACTTGATAATGGGTTTCTAGGCTCTACAAACTGTGAGAAAACAAATTTCTACTGTTTAAGACATCCACTCTGTGGTATTTTGTTATGAAGCCCAAGCAGACTAATACAGTGTGTTTTCATGAAAGAATAGATGAGATCATTTTTTCCCCAGGGCATCCCTTGAAGGGAGAAATAGTGGTGGAACTCCTGTTAAAACTTTCCTTCCCAGCAACATTCACTACCTAATAGTCTAAAAAACTTCAGGCTACAACACAAGAGGTTTACTATTAAAAAAATCTTTAAAGGTGATATAAGAAACAATGTGATCAGTTCAACAGATGGCATACACATATTTAATAAAACCCAAAAGACATTCCTGATTTTAAATAAAATTGGAAGAGATAAATATTTTCTAAACAAGATAAACATATCAAATCAAAAGCATCAGCCTTTTCATGGTAAAATATTAGAGGTTTTCCTTGGAGTAAAGCAATAACCTCTCTCATGATTAGTTCTTTTTATTCAGAAAGGATTACCTAACACAATTATAAGATGGGGGAGGGACATTAACTGAGAAGAGGAAAGAGAGGCAAATTATTATTATTAAAAAGATATGGCAAAATTATTATTAATTGCAGTTACATCATTTAAAAAACATCAACTGCCCCAAAAATCAACGAAAAGACTTTTGAAAATAGTGATAGTCCGTCGACAAAATGTATGCACAAAAATCAGTAGGCTTCCTATATGTAAAAAGTAGCAAATTAAAAATACAATGACAGAAAGATCTTCTGATATGAATTTTCAACAAAACAATAACATTCTGAAAAGGAAAAGAGTAATTTCTGATCTATAGATCCTGCAATACCTCTACAGAGATCAAAACTACAATGAGTTATCACTTTACACCCATTAGGATGGCTACTCTGAAAAAATAAAATAAAATAACAAGTTTTGATGAGGATGTAGAGAAATCCCTTGTGCATTGCTGGTGGGAATGTAAAACGATGCATCCTCTATGGAAAACAGTATGGTGGTTCCTCAAAAAATTAAACATATAATTACCATATTATCCAGTAATTCCACATCTAGGTACATACCCAAAAGAATTGAAAGCATGGACTCAAACAGATATTTGTGCACCCATGTTCATAGCAGCATTACTCACAATAGCTAAAACTTGGAAGCAACCCAAGTGTCCATGAACACATGAATGGATAAACAAAATGTGATACATACATGCAATGGAATATTATTCAGCCTTAAGAAGGAATGAAATTTTGTCACATGCTACAAAATGGATGAACTTTAAGGACATTACATTAAGTGAAAGAATCTAGACACAAAAGGACAAATACTGTATGATGCCATTTATAGGAGATATCTGGAGTAGGCAAATTCATAGAGACAGAAAGTAGAATGGTAGTAGACAGGGATTGGTGGAAAGGGGAATGAGGAGATATTGTTTAACAGATACAGAGTTTCAGATTTGCAAGATTAAAAGAGCTCTGGAGATGGATAGTGGTTGCACAACAACGTACAACAATGTACTTAATGCCACTGAATTGTAGACTTAAAAAATAGTTAAAAAGGTAAATTTTATGTTCTGTGTATTTTACAATTAAACATATGAATGTAGATATGTGTTGTGTTATAAAAGGTCAAAAATACCAGTAGAATAGATTGTTAAGCGTGATGAAACAGCAATACACAGAAGAATTATAAATTTCCTGCAACCATAAGGTAAATAGGAAGCCTCATGAAACTGAAGAAATGCAAGTGGAATTTTTTTTTCACTATTAGCTTGTCACAGATTAAAAAGGTTGATAATAATCACGGAAAATCATTATGATGATCAGTGATTAGTGGTAATTTCTGGGGTTAGGATTACATCAAAATTATTGAAAAAAATTATAATATGAGATTAAAGCAATCTTTATAATTTTATGTATCAAGTAGACAAAAATATATGAGGATTTATATTCTAGAATATGCTAATTCAAATAGTTAACTCACACACAAACATACACACACACATATACATGTATACATTCAATTATGCATATATGTTTGTTTATGTAGTTAGAGCTATATATATATATATATATATATACTGTAAAAACAGATTATACATTATTTGAAAATATCCATGAAAAATTAACAAAAGTTGATAATTTACTGGCAATAAATAAGGCCATCATAAATTCTATAATTTGAGGTTTTTCCAGATCATATTCTGTTGTCAGTGATATTCAAAATAAATAGAATGAGGATATAAAACAAACCTGGACTCCCTGGGACCACCTTGACTCTCAAACTCTTTATGCCTCCAAAACGCATTCAGCATCACAAGGGCTTCTCCCGCATTGAGTCCAGGGCTCATCAAGGGAAGCCCAGGGCTTCCTTGACTGGGTCCAGGGCACCAGAAGGGACCATTTTGGGACAGAACGTGCAGCCAGATGGCACATCAGCCCAGGGCTTTCAGGGTAGGCCTACAGGCCCCAGATTACAGCTGATGAAGACAGAATCTATGGCAGCTGACTAAAGAAAACTAGTTGCATTGGAAGGTTTCCTCTGATCCCCAGCTCAGGTGCTGTCATCCTACTGTCATTTGGACCTAGGGTGGCCTAGGGTAACCAACCATGAAGGTTCACCTGGGACTGCCTTGGGGGTCATATGAAAAGTCTCACATACTGAGGAATCCATTACTGGGATGGGAAATTTTCTGAGCTTTGGCAACTGGTTTAGAAGGTTGGAGGAAAAGAATAAAATCCATATTGAAGCTAACGAAAACAAGGATTAAAAGTAGCATTATTTTGGTGTCAAATGAATACAGCATAGATTATCTGTAGTTGCTGTCAATGTTTTTAACTCCGACTGCTGATGTTCACAGTTGTGATTTGTGGTTCACTCAGAATGATGTGACTTAAGTGTGCAACCTAAAGGTGTTGAAATTATTAGTGCTAATAGTCCATCTTTGACTTAGTCTGGAGATTAACTCTTGTGCTTGGTGTCAAGAAAGTGCTAATTTAATTTTTTCATATTTTCAATATTGTAATCTTGTTTTATAAAAGCTCAAATAATGAAAATCAGAATGATTACAATACCGACACCAACATGACCCAGATATTACTGAACAAAACGGTTAAATGACTGTTTTTACTGACAGATGGAAGGACACATACAACTGGATTAGGGATGTAAATAACCAAAACAGAGCATATGGCACAACATGCCAAAAATAATTTATACCCAGAAATAAATCCACACATATATGGCCAATTAGTTTATGATGAAGGAGCCAAGAATATACAATGGGGAAAGGACCATCTCTTCAATAAATGGTGCTGGGAAAACTGGACAGCCACATGCAAAAGAATGAAACTGGACCACTATCCTACACCATACACAAAAATTAACTCAATATGAATTAAACACTTGAACATAAGACTTGAAATCATCAAGCTCCTAGAAGAAAACATAGGTGATAAGCTCCTTGACATTGATCTTGGTGATCAATTTTTTAATCAAACAGGAAAAGCAATGGCAACAAAAGAAAAAATAAATGAGACTACATCAAACTAAAGGGCTTCTACACAGCAAAGTAAACCATCAACAACAAAAAAAGACAACCTACTGAATGGGAGAAAATATTTGCAAACCCAGCTCCCTTCCCACCCTCCTCCTCCCCACACAACAGTAGTGGAGCTTCCGAGGCAGGTGATCCCAGATGTGGCAGAGGTGTGAGCCCTCACTGTACCCTCAGCAGTAAAATCAGTAACTGTAGCAATATCAGCAACTGTAAGGCATCAGTGACCCCCAAAGACAAAGGCAGCAATGATGAGACTACTGGTAACACCCCTAATAGAAGTGTTGGAGGGTGGAAAGTACCAACCCTCAAATATAGCCAGAGGTGCACAGGTAAGAGAAACCAAAAACTAGTGTTATAGCACCATCTACTAAAAAACAAAAGAAAGGCCTCTAATCTCTAACTAACTGAATAGTTAGAAAACAAACAAAGATATACCTAAATAAGAAAAGTGTTTCCTGTGACAAATGCACCAGCAGAGGAGTAACTCCACAAGGACCGTGAAAAGCCACAGTAACATAGCAGAAAATAACAATGCTCCAGAAACCAAACATAAAGTCATTGAAGATTGTGATCTAACTGATAAAGAATTCAAAATAGGTGTCATGAAGAAATTCGATGAGCTACAAGAAAACTCAGACACACAGTTTAATGAGATCAGGAATAAAATCAATAAACAGAAAGAATACTTTACCAAAGAGATTGAAACTAAAATAGAACCAACAGAAATTCTGGAGGTGAAGAACTCAATAAATGAGATGAATAATGTATTAAAAAGCACTGGAAATAGAGCAGACCACAAGGAATGGAGAATTAACAAGTTCAAAGATGGAAACTTAGAAATGATGCAGGTAGAAGAGGAGCGAGAAGTGAGATTTTTTTAAATGTATAAATTCTATGAGAGTTACCTAACTCCATTAGAAAGGGCAATGGAGGATAATAGGTATCCTAGAATGAGAGGAGAGAGAGAAGGAGGCAGAGAGCTTATTTAAAGAAATAATAGTTGAGAACTTCCCAAACCTTGGGAAAGGAACTGGATGTAGAAATCCATGAAGCTAATAGAACACCCAGTTATCTCAATACAAAAAGACCTTCTCCAAGATACATGATAATAAAACTGTCAAAAGTTGATGACAAAGAAAGAATATTAAAGGCAGCCAGGGGAAAAAAAAACAATAACCTACAAGGGAATTCCCATCAGGCTATCAGTAGATTTCTCAGTAGAATCTCTATAGGCCAGGAGAGAGGGGAATGATATATTCATAATATTGAAAGATAAAAACTGTCAGCCAAGAATATTCTATCCACCAAAGTTATCCTTCAGATATGAAGGAGAAATAAAGGCTTCCCAAGACAAACAAAAGCTGAGGGAGTTCATTGCCACTATACCTGCCCTACAAGAAATGTTGAAGGAGGTCTCCTACCCAAAATGAAAAGGTATACAAAGCTTTCAGCAAGGTAACAGAGAGAAAGAATCAGAAAATTGCAACTCTATATCAGAATAGGCTAATAAACACTTAATTATAACATAAAGGTTAAAGGTAAAGGAAGCATTAAAAGTAACTATAACCACTTCAGTTTGGTAATGAACTCACAACATAAAGAGGGAAAATTGGTGACAACAAAAACACAGAGGAGGAAGTGGAAAATGATGCAACCAGTATTGGCAAATGAAGAATACATGCTATCAGCAGAAAAAATAACTACCTTACCTAGGAGACCTTTTATACAAACCTCACAGTAACCACAAGATAAAAGTTCAGAACAGAGACATAAAATATAAAAAAAGAGGAAACTGAGAAAAAAATCACAAAAAAGCCACCAAACTTAAATGGCATACAGAAACACAAAGGAGAAATAAAGTAATGAAAATATTGAGAAACGAGAAAACAAAAGGTAAAATGGCAGTATTAAGTCCTTATATATTAATAATCACCCTAAATGTAAATGGAGTGATATCACCAATCAAAAGACAGAATGGCTACATGGATTAAAAAGCAAGACCCAATAATATGCTGCCTCCAGCAGATCCATCTCAGCTCCAAAGACAAACACAGGCTCAAAGTGAAGGGATGGAATATGACACTCCAAGAAAGTGGCAACCAAAAGAAAGCAGGTGCAGCCATACTTATATCATAAAATAGACTTCAAGCCAAAAAAGATACAAAGTGATTGGGGCCAGCCCGGTGGCGAAGTGGTTAAGTTCACATGCTCCACTTCAGTGGCCAGGGATTCGCAGGTTGACCTATACACCACTCATCAAGCCATGCTGTGGTGGCATCCCACATACAAAATAGAGGAAGAAGGGCACATATGTTAGCTCAGGGCCAATCTTCCTCTCAAAAAAAAAGATAACAAGTGACAAAGTTAGACATTATATAATGATAAAGGGGACATTCCATCACGAAGACATAACATTTACTAATATATATGCACCTAACATAGGAACACCAAAATATATAAAGGAACTATTAACAGACCTAAAGGGAGAAGTTGACAGCAACACAATAATAGTAGGGAACTTGAATATCCCACTTACATCAATGGATATATCATCCAGGCAGAAAGTCAACAAGGAAACAGTGGCCTTAAATGAAACATTAGACCAGATGTACTTCATATATATGTAGAGAATATTCCATCCACAATCAGCAGAATCCACATTCTTCTCAAGTGCACATGGAACATTCTCAAGGATAGATCATATGCTTGGAAATAAAACAAGTCTCAATAAATTTAAGAAGATTGAAATCATATCAAGCATCTTTTCTGACCACAAAGGTATGAAACTAGAAATCAACTACAAGAAGAAAGCTGGAAAAGCTATAAATACGTGGAGACTAAACAACATGCTACTGAACAACTACTGGATAAATGAAGAAATCAAAGGAGAAATCAAAAAATACCTGGAGACAAATGAAAATGAAAACATGATATACCAAAATCTATGGAATGCAGCAAAAGTGGTACTAAGAGGGAAGATTACAGCAATACAGGCCTACCTCAGGAAACAAGATGATAAATCTTAAATAAATCATCGAACATTACACATAGAGGAACAAGAAGCATAAGAAAAAAACAAAGCCTAAAGTCAGTAGAAGGAAGGAAAAAATAAAAATCAGAGGGACCAGCCCGGTGGTGTAGCAGTTAAGTGCTCACGCTCCGCTGTGGTGGCCCGGGGTTTGCAGGTTCAGATCCTGGGCATGGGCCGACACACTACTTGTCAAGCCATGCTGTGGCGGCATCCCATATTGTAGAGGAAGATGGGCACAGATGTTAGCCCAGAGCCAATCTTCCTCAGCAAAAAGAGGAGGATTGGCATCAGATGTTAGCTCAGGGCTGATCTTCCTCACATACACACACAAAAGCAATGAAAGAGGACAAATTACAATGGATACCACAGAAATACAAAGGATTATAAAAGAATACTATGAAAAACTATATGCCAACAAATTGGATTACCTAGAAGAAATGGATAAATTCTTAGAATCATACAACCTCTCAAAACTAAATCAAGAGGAAATAGACAATCAGAATAGACCAATCACTAGTAAGGAGATTGAAACAGTAATCAAAAACCTCCCAAAAAACAAAAGTTCAGGACTAGATGGTGTATCTGCTCAATTCTACCAAACATTCAAATAAGATTTAATACCCATCCTTCCCAAACTCTTCCAAAAATTTGAAGAGGAGGGGATTCATTTCACAAGGCCAACATTACCCTGATACCAAAACCAGACAAGAACAACACAAAAAAGAAAATTACAGGCCAATATCACTAATGAACATAGATGCAAGAATCCTCAACAAAATATTAGCAAATTGAATACAATACATTAAAAGGATCATACACCACGATCAAGAGTGACTTATTCCAGGGCTGGCCCCGTGGTTTAGCGGTTAAGTGCACGCAGTCCGCTGCTGGCGGCCCAGGTTCGGATCCCTCGCGCACACCGATGCACCGCTTCTCTGGCCATGCTGAGGCCACTTCCCACATACAGCAACTAGAAGGATGTGCAGCTATGACATACAACTATCTACTGGGGCTTTGGGGGGAAAAAATAAATAAATAAAATCTTAAAAAAAAAAAAAGAGTGACTTATTCCAGGGATGCAAGGATGGTTCATCATCTACTAATCAATCAACATGATACATTACATTAACAAAATGAAGAATAAAAATCACATGATCCTCTCAATAAATGCACAGAACACATTTGACAAGATTCACCATCGATTTATGGTAAAAACTCTGAATAAAATGGGTATAGAAGGAAACTACCTCAATGTAATAAAGACCACATATGACAAACCCACAGCTAACATCACACTCAATGGTGAAAATCTGAAAGCTATCCCTGTAGGAACAGGAAAAACACAAGGATGCCCACTTTCACCACTCTTATTCAACATAGCATTGGAAGTCCTAGCCAGAGCAATTAGGAAAGAAAAAGAAAATGTATCCAAATTGGAAAAGAAGAACTAAAACGTTCACTATTTGCAGATGACATAATTTTAAACTTAGAAAACCCTAAATAATCCACCAAAAAACTACTAGAAACAATAAACGAATACAGTAAATTTGCAGGGTACACTTCAACATACAAAAATTAGTTGTCTTTCTATACATTAATAATGAACTAGCAGAAAGAGAATTCAAGGAAACAATCCACATAACAATCACAACAAAAAGAATAAAACACCTAGGAATAAATTTAACCAAGGTGGTGAAAGATCTGTACACCGAAAACTACAAAACATTGTTAAAAGAAATCAAAGAAGATACAAAGAAATAGAAAGATATTCCATGCCCATGGACTGGAAGAATTACCATAGTTAAAATGTCCATATTACCTAAAGGAATCTACAGATTCAATGCAATCCCTATGAAAATCCACACTACATTTGTCATAGAAATAGAATAAAGAATTCTAAAATTTATATGGAACAGAAAAGACCCCAAATAGCCAAAGCAACCATGAGAACAAAGAACAAAGCTGGAGGCATCACACTCCCTGATTTCAAAATGTACTACAAAGCTATAGTAATAAAAACAGAATGGTACTGCAGAAGGACTGATACACTGATCAATGGAACAGAATTGAGAGCCCAGAAATAAACCCACACATTTATGGACAGCTAATTTTCAACAAAGGAGCCAAGAACAGACAACGGAGAGAGGAACATCTCTTCAATAAATGATGTTGGGAAAACTGGACAGCCACATGCAAAAGAATGAAAGTATACCACTGTCTTACACCACATGCAAAAATTAATTCAAAATGGATTAAAGAGTTGAATGTCAGATCCGAAACTATAAAACTCCTAGAAGAAAACATAAGCAGTATGGTCTTTGACATTGGTCTTACCAGTATCTTTCTGGATATATCTCCTCAGGCAAGGTAAACAAAAGAAAAAATAAACAAATGGGAGTACATCAAACTAAAAAGTTCCTGCATGGCAAAGGAAACCATCAACAAAACTAGAAGACAACCTACCAGTTGGGAGAAGATATTTGCAAATCATATATGTGATAAGTGATTAATATCCAAAGTATATAAAGAATCATACAACTCAACAACAAAAAACAAACAACTCGATTAAAAAATGGGCAAAGGATAAGAACAGACATTTTTCCAAAGAAGATATACAGATGATCAATAGGCACATGAAAAGACGTTCAACATCACTAATTATTAGGGAAATGCAAACTTAAACCACAATGACATATCATCTCATGCCCGTGAGAACGGCTATTATTAAAAAGGCAAGAAATAACAAACATTTGGTGAGGATGTAGAGAAAAGGGAACACTTGTACACCGTTGGTGCAAATGTAAACTGGTGCAGCCACTATGGAAAACAGTATGGAGATTCCTCAAAAAACTAAAAATAGAACTATCATATGATCCAGCTAGCCCACTTTTGGGTATTCATCCAACGATTATGAAAACAGTAATTTGAAAAGATACATGCACCCCTATCTTCACTGCAACATTACTTACAATAGCCAAGACAGAAACAACTTCATTGCCCATTGATGGATGAATGGATAAAGATGTGGCATATATATGCAATGGAATACTACCCAGTCATAAAAAAGATGAAACCTTGCCATTTGCAACAACATGGATGGACCTTGAAGGTATTATGCTAAGCAAAATAAGTCAGACTGAGAAAGACAATTATTGTATGATTTCACTCACCTGTGGAAGATAAAAAATAAATAAATGCATAGATACAGAGAACAGATTGGGGGTTACCAGAGGGGAAGTGGGGTGGGGGGAGGGTGAAAGAGGTAAAGGGGGACATTTGTATGGTCACGAGGGGAAATAAACTTTTGGTGGTGAACACAATGTAGTGTATACAGAAGTCGAAATATAATGATGCACACCGGAAATTTATATAATGTTATAAACCAATGTTACCTCAACAAAATGAAGAAGAAAATATAGTAAGATAGCCTGCAAAATTTAAATATCCAGTTAAGAGTTTTTAAAAAGAGATAAAATAAATTGTTGTATCAGATAACATATTATAAAATATTCTCAGTATAAAATATTGTTACATTTTTGCTCATATATATTATTTGTTTAATTGATTGTACTATGAACTACTATCAATTGACACTGTTAACAAGTTATATTATTGTTTTGCTTCAATAATAGCATTTATGTAATAGAAAAGTAAACAATACAGAATAATACATAATTTCAAATAAATATTTATTTTTCCACATATTTATGTGAAAATAATAATAATATATGTGTATAATTATATGTTACATGTTAAATTATTATGCTCTTTTTTTTGGTCTGATACACAGTCATACGGCTGTGCGTTAGCTCTCTAAAAAGTTGGTTACCCTAAGTATGCCTCTCCCCCAGTATACAGCTACAGGTAAGTCTGCTCAGGAATTGCATTATTTATTTTCCTCAAAAAAGAGGGCTTAAGGGTGGACAGCCCTCCTCTGCTCCCGGGTTATATTAGGTGGGCCCCAATACCTTCTGGAACCAGGGAGTATCCCCTAGCTGTTCCTAGTCTCATCCAGGCTTGCTTAATCTCAAAATACTACTTTGGAACCCCACGGGGAAGATTCTAAAGAGGACATTTCAAAAGACAAGATCAGAGTCGTTAAAATGCAAGAAAGAGAAATAAAAGATATCGCGAAAGAGTCTAGTGGCATTAATATACCACTGACTACTATTTTAAACCAGGAATATATGAAACAATCCAATTAACCGGTAAAATTATATGCACCGGAATTTCTACTTTTAAAATTGCCTAACATTGGGTATACTTTTTGTTAGCAAACAATGTCATTGTTGCTATAGAAAGAACAGCACAAACTTATACTGGCTTAGATTTTTTAAAATCTTATAAATAAAATAAAACTGTATTTGTTGACATCAGTTGCTTTGTAATGTAGCTTGGAACCTACACTTTAATTTATTCTCTTAGATATTGTCATTGATTAATAAAATTTTTAAGACACTAACCAGTTTTAATCTTGTGTCCATCATCAATACTTCCAAATTCTCCTTTCTTTGGTTGGCAGTGAGGAGGAACAAACCCGTCATTACAATGGCAATGGTTAAAATTGTTGCAAATCTGGAATAATCAGAAAATAAAACAATTTTTTATGTACAAAGATGATTTTCAAGAGAGACCAATGAATACGCTTCATTTATTTAACAGAGAATTTATCCATTCCAGATAATTTATCTTAAATAGACAAATTCAACAAATTTTTCTTTGAAATTGTCCATACTTTAGAAAGTATATCTAGCTTCTGTTGCCAAATCAATTTTTTGTTTGAATTCTTTCAACTCTCATCACAGCCAGACCCAAATACTGGCAATTACCAGTAACATGCCGCTAATTATCATTTACTTGCTAGCTTCACAGAACAGCCCAGACTAAATTAAGGGGCAAGACTAGCAAGAAAATTCTAATAACCTTTATTTACCAGTTTCTGCCTTCTCTCTGCAAAAAAAACATCATTTTAGTTATAATGTAACACATGACGCTTATAGCATATCCATCCCACATATTTACCGAACACTTTATACAACCAGAATCATCTTAAATGTTTCTACTTTATCTCTCTAATAAATAGTTCCACAAGATTTCTTAAGAAAATAAGATTGAAGCTATAAATTACAGACTATTAATGACATCAAGCAGCATGAAAATGATAAAAAATAATCATTCAAATAATTATTTTAAATCTCCAAACTGTTTATTGAATTGTTCAAAGCATGTTGCTTAAAATGAAAATTGAAATTACTTACTCCATTGTTATTGCAATGTCTAGAAGAATCGCACGCCCTAAAATCCATCCGATGTCGAACCTCTACACAGGCATAGTGGTAACAAAACTAAAACAAAGCAAAAAGAAATGAAAAATAAAGTCAGTTGAACAATCAGATTGTGTGCATGGATAATACATAAGAAAACTTCAAGAAAATTCCAGAATTCATATTACCAATAATTGGCATAAAAATCCAAAAAATAAAATAAAGTAATAATTGTGACTACATTGAAATAAAAACGAAATAAGCTATGTGCCTTCAGATTGTAAAGACGTAATCATATGTAAGAAGTTGGAAGTTCTATTTCTTACTATCTAGCACCAGAAGTCCTCTTAGAGAAATATCTGAAAAAATAATTTGATTAGTCCCTTGAGTTCAAGAATTATCTGAAGAGCATTTAAAAAATACCCAAGCCTGGGCTCCACCTGAGACCATTATATCAGAATCTCTGGGGCAGGTCCAGAGGATTATCATGAGCAGTTAGGGTTGAGAACTCTCAGGTGGCAGGTTGAGGTCTTAAAATCATCGGTATGAGCAGCAAAGGAAGAGCATTTACTATTCCATGTGAAAAAATGAGGAGAAAGAGAAAAGCAAGGATAACAGATAATTATATGAGGTAACAGAACAATGAGACTCCCAACAGTGCGATGGCTAAAAGGTCTTCTAAGAAAAGGAATGTTCAATGTGTGAATTAACGTTGTTCTAATCCATGGCATTAATTTTGTGACCTTTCCTAATTATCCAAAAATTTTAGTAAATTCAATACTTCGTGAAGGGGTTTTGTTTTGGGAGTTAGTTTTGTCTTTGGATCATAATAACAAAAGGGTATGCAGAAAGCGGCGCATTGGAACTCTGGAATAGAGATTAGAGCCGATATCATTTAGGTTTCAAGGGGGAGAGGGGCCTCAGGTCCTATTTGTATTCCATATGTTTCCATATGACCCAGATGTATCTGTCAGATGTGACAGATACTCTGGTTATTTTCATGTGCTATTATCAAAATGTATTAAATAGAAAGAAATTTGAATTTAGCAAGCACATCTCAAGACTTTCTCTCAAAAAATTTATGTTAATTGAACTTTCTATAGTATCTCTTGGAATAGTTTCTAGGATTTATTACTATGTTAAATGGTTATTAGATAAATTATTAATTTATAAAATGGAACATTCTAGTGACATTCTATAATTATATTATGCTATATTATTAATTGTTAATACTGTTTTCTTATTATATGCAACATAAATAACTATAATATGCATTATATTATAGAATACAATATTATAATAATAATATTCGATTTAAACAAAATATTCATCTACCAATCAGAAAAAAATCAGAGTCCATTATAAAAAGTTAAAATCAGTTAAAATTATAAAAGTTAAAATTTATTTTTTTCTACTGAAACTATAAGTACAATTGAAGAAATGTTACAAAAACAGTCCATAGGAGGAAAAATGCTTGATCACAAAATACCTTACTCAACCAAAACTAGCATTCATACAAAATCTTCAAATGTTTGCTAAAAAATTAGTCCCTATAGTGTATGCAAAATCACTTGATTACATATTGCAGAACATCAAAAATGATCTGTATAAAAACTATTTAAAATTATTGTTGCTGTTAAAAAGAGGAGTGGAGATTATTAATAACAAATATTGCTGGTATATTGCTAATACACCTATTAAAGAAAAATTGTCCACAACTTGTAGATAGAGAAAATGGAGAACCACATATCTTTTCAATGTCATATTTGAACATTCATTAAGAGACCCATCTGAGGCCAACCTAAATATTATTTAGTTATCTAAGGGAATGTACTTTGTTTAACTTGGTAATCACTATTAATAAGAACCTATATTTGGTGAAGTTATATGTTAACATGTAGATTTTGTCAGGCAGATTTTGTCCAGTTGAAAAACGATAACCCCCAAATTATGGTTTTATTGTTCTATAGGACATTAGCAGGTTTTACATCAAATCCAGTGATTGTATTTCAATATTCTTTTTCCTAATACCTCCAAATATACAGTTTTTCAAACACTCTGTGAACTATTTAACAACTATTAATGAGTTAAATAAGTGTTTGACAGGTGCTCAGTTTATATTTGTAAAAGAGTCATGTTTTTAACATTTTTGACAGTTTTCAAGGCCTCATTGAGATGCCCAAGTGGACTCATTTAACAGAGTCAGATACATTTCCTTGCCCAACAAATGTTCTTCTTGAACTGTTTAAGTATACATATACCTTTTCTTGTACCTACATGGCTTTTGGGGTGATTTCCAAGTGGCAGCAGAAATTTAATTTAGCTGATTCTCTATTTCTCTGGATTTTTTCTTCTCATTTTGTTTTTTTTGTTGTATTGTTTCTGTTTCTGATTCTCGACCATGTCAGTTAGTCTGCTCGTAATCTGTATGTATTTGTGCGTGTGCATATATACATACACACACACATCTATACATACAATATTGCTTCATATTTTATGTATTACAGGATGGCTATACTTTTGGGTTGTGTTAATGAACTTGTTCATTTTTGCCACTTTAAAAAGGTAAAAGAAAACGAGCATGACTGTAAGGGATTATATTATGTGTATATGCGTTTTTAGGCTGCAAACTAGCTTCCGAATGAGAGGCATTAATAAATTATCTACCTCTCACTTCTCTCTGAAATAGAACTTACTTAATTTGGTTAGAAATTGTAATTAATACAATTGGGACCATACTAGTAGCAATAGTGGCAGAAGACAACTGTGGTTCAGGATAATGGGATGTGTAATTGCTTTCCAAAGGATGAAATAGTTTCATCTTAATAGTATATGACTGGTTGTTTCAGAATATGAAAGAGGACAGTGAAAGTCAAGACTTGAATGGATACAGAAAATTGTAGATGTTTTGTGCAAAGTAAACTTTATCTTGCTTGTAATACCTATAAACAAGCAAATAATGAGTCTGAAAAAATCTTGGCAACAATTGTTCAATTTTCGTGAGGTTATACATGAGATAATTAAAAAAAATTGTTTGTGAATACTTTAGAGCCAAATACCATATTGATGCAAAATTAGAATCTGGTCTTTTTAATTGTATACATGGCAGTTAGTTGTGAAATATTTAATTTGCTCTTAACAGAGGTAATGCAAAGTTTTTCTTTGCCTTATATACAATCTGCCCAGATGGCAGAGATTCAATATCTCACCAGAATAATTTTTTGTGCTTTGTATCATGTAAATGGTTATTTTTAACAAGTTCCTTATTTCTGAAAGAGCTAAGATTCCTTATAATTTTGCTGCTTTCTCCTATTTTACATAAACTTGCATCGTCACATTGATTAATAGGTAGCTAAGCAATTTTTACTAGACATCAATGATCCTTTTTAATCAAGTGACTGTACCTCCTCTGATGACTCTTGATTTTGCCTCATCAAGGTCAGACCCTAAATTCAAAAAAGTTTTTTTCTTCAGGATTTTTTTATACCTAAAACTATGTTTGAGAATTATGAGCTTGCCATTGGAACGTCACAGACTTGTTCTCTTGTCTTATAAATATAAGGACGCTAGAAATCATTACATTTGTTTGGTAGTCTCCATATTTTGTAATTAGATAACATTGTAAGAGCTGCATAGGAAGACCTGTCAAATCAAAGAAATTCAGCTAGACTTCCCCAGGTTAACTGTAATGTTATTAACATAAACATGATTAATGCTATTTGTATAAATGTTTTATACACTGTACATGTTACAAGAATGCATTGAAAGCTCCTAGAAAATCATTAAGTCCATTTCTCTCCATAATGTTTTCTCATCTGAAGAGAAACTTTGATA
This sequence comes from Ceratotherium simum simum, assembly GCF_057802395.1. Lineage (NCBI taxonomy): Eukaryota > Metazoa > Chordata > Mammalia > Perissodactyla > Rhinocerotidae > Ceratotherium > Ceratotherium simum. Next base: position 35,988,687 of record NC_141927.1, on the reverse strand, counting down.
CAATTCTTAAGAAAGAGTTATTATCATACCCCTCATCCTAAAAAAAAGGATTCTACTTTTCTCCGTTTTGATACTATTGGTGACTCTAATAAATTAACCACAGTCTTTCAGGCTTTTGGTCAACTGGCAGCTTCTGCTTTTCTCTGATGTTCATCTAAAGTCTCTGCTCTCAGATGCAGGAGAGAAACTAGGTCTTCACTTATCTGTAGAGAGGATTATACCAGGTATTCTAAACTATTTGAATTCAAGAATTAGACTCACAGGTACAGGGTGCGGAGCTTAAGCTGACATTGGTTAGACAATTTTCCGACAACACTACAAGGCTGAAATCAGGATTTACCAGAACCCTTTATATCTGGAGCATAGGGCCACATGAAAGCAAACTGCCTGTTCAATGTCCAGGGGAATAAGAATTAATCATACAGGATTGAATTAAATGATGAGAGAAAAGTTGTGTGGTTTTTAAATTTTTCTATATTTCTGATGGTATACAAGGAAGCCCTTTGTGTCTCTTCTCGATGCTTCCTAACCCTCAATTTGGTACCTGTGCTTTTATAAACTGAAATGAAACACTCTAAAACTAGTAACTGATTCTCAATGATCCCTCAAAATTCATAAACAATACTTTTACTGTTTCTTTACTTTTCATGCCAATGCAGTTATTAATACAGGCTCAAAAAGAACTTTTTGAGGAGTTCAGCTTCCAGTCAGGATAAAATAACAGGATCCAATATTACCCTTCTAACATAAACAACTAGAAAACTGGACAAAGTATAGAAAACAACTATTTTTAGACATTGGACAACAGACAGCTCAGACTACGATCTCTGAGAAAAAAAGAAAAAGAAACAAATGAGGTGGGCCATCCCACTTTTCAGGCACTCTGCCTGGAGGCAATTTCCCAACTAAGGTGTACTGAGGAGGAACCCAGACACAGCCTGGAAATCTTGCTGAGTAAAGGAGATAGAGATTCTCGGGTATGTGAAAGTTAGGAGGCTGTGGAAGCTAGAATTTGCTGGGAAGACTATTCTAGAGGAGGGAACCACATAATGAAAGAGTTCGATAAATTTGCATAGGACATGCCTTGTGTCTTTGGCTGAATACAATCTGCACCTATATAGGGCAAACATCCACAACACTGAGTAAGAACAACCTCCAGAAAAAAATTACCAAGGATCTGTAAGATTGAACAATTACTGAAATCACACAGAGCTGCAAATCATCCAAGGTCTTACCAGCCCGAATGTACAGACCTTGTTGAATTCATAAGACATTTAGTAGACACCACAGAAGGGCCACAATTTAGAAATGAGGAAAATTTAACCTAGAATAAAATTTATACCCTAAGAATTCATGTTATGCCCTAAAAAGAGCTTAACGAGTCTTGAAAGGATTAAACTAATCTGCAAGTATCTTAACTTCCTGCCAAGTTCAATTCTCTTTAAAGCAAAAAATCATTCAACAACATTAAATTAATAATGTTCAGTATGCAATAAAAATTAATAAACTATGAAGGAAAATGCACCCCAGAAATAGTAGAAAAAACAGCCAATAGAGCCATAATGACTAATGCTAAAGTTGGTGAAATTAACAGACAAGAAAGTTAAAATATCTGTTATAAATACACTCCATAGGCTCAAGGATGTAAAAGAATACATGGACATAATGAGAAGAGTATTAGAATATATATATAAAAAAAGGAAGCAACAGAACTTCTAGAATGAAAACTAAAATATACAAAATGAAAATATCATAGATGGAAGATTTCTGTTCTGTAATATCTGTTCCAGACTGAAAGGCCCAGTTCACATTAGTAAGGAAGCTTTCTTCCTCATAGGCCATGAAGCTTAACAGCTTTTGAGAACCTTGAGGGGAGATAAATTCACCAATATTTATAGGTATTTCAGGTGACACACGGTAGAGAGCATTCCTTGGGCTTCGTTTCCCAGCCTTACAGAGAAAGAACATTTTAAAAATCCAGATCTATATTCCTTGTGAAATTGCCAGACAGTAATTAATTCTCTGGTTCTAGTTTGCTCAAAACTGTATGCTCACCTATGTATATAATCAACCTCAAACACAAGACTCATCATTTTTATGCTCAAGAATAATCTTTGAGATTATTCATGACCAAACATCACACTTTTAAGAGAAAGTATACAAACTTGGAAATAAGACAGAGAGGGAATTGACTGTTCTCATCTAAGAATGATTTCATTATCTATGAACCTTTGTTTGACTTGCTTTTACTGCTGATTAGACTCCAGATTTTATAAATTTACACATTACTATGTAGATTATTTTGTCTGGAAGAGATACAGGAAGTGTCACACACACACACGCACAAAAGGAATAACTTAGCATCAAAAAGCTATGAAGCAAAAATTATAGGAAATACAAGAGAAAATGGCAGAATAAAACTAATTCAAATAACAATTAATAATGGCTTTGAGTCCAGATGAGATGACATAGACCTGGTTCTCTTTGCTTGTCCTTGCTAAGCACAATTATAAAATTATAAATGGGTAAGAGACAACCAAAGGAGAACTCCAAGTGGTGGTAAGAAGGTGTGTTGGTTTGAGACCCAAGACTGGAAGAAGAGCATAGCAGCTGAGTGTCTTGTCCTCTTCACCCAACAGAGGAAGACCACCTAGATCTTGCATTTCCCAGCCCCCAAACTAGCAACAGAAGGCAAGCCAGATAGGCTTATTCCTTCCCCAGATCAAATGTTGTCCATTCTGACAAGATCAGGGGAGACCAAGACCACCACCAGCAGCAAGAGGGGTGGATTTAGAATCCTACCAATAGCAAATGGCCAGGTGAAACCCTCTCCTTCCACTCAGGACCTAAGAGTCTCCTCCCCTTCCCCTGACAAAGGAATAGGTGGGCAGAACCAGCAAGAGAGCTCCAGTCATAGCAAGCAGTCTGGCTGGGAATCCTCTTTTAACTTACAGCCCCAATGACCTGAGACTCCAGAGACTTCTTTCCTCCTCTAGGAGGTGTCAGGACAGGCAGGTAGTACTGGAAAAGGGGCCCAATCACAGCAAGCGGCCAAGCCAGGAAAGTCTCTATGATGTCCAGGTGTGCCAGGGTGGATGGGGGGAACCTTAGGGAGAGATGCAGACATAACAAACAGATCAGCCGAAAAAACCTCTTTGATCCCAGTTATCTGAGACTCCTTTCCCTATCCAGAGACTTAAGAGCAGCTATAGGGGTGAGGGGAATGGAGAGACCAGACAGGGGATTCCAAAGCATCCCACCTGCAGAGAGAGACATGCTGTTGCCTGGCCTGGGGAAATTCTTCCTATGCCTTCAGGAAGAACCAGCAGAAACTACTGGGAGACTTAGTGGCAAGAGATAAACCAAGCAGAACAAAATAACAATACAAAGGCTCTGAAAATTAAACTGCTGTTGGAATCACAGCCCACAAAAGAAGGCCAAGACCTAAACAAGGTGATTTCCTGCTAAAATAATAGCTTTAAATAGGACCTACGGTCTCCTCATATAATGGATAAAATGTCCTGGATAAAAATACAGTCATTTTAAGAGCTAAGAAAATGAGAACTTGAATGAGAAAAGACAATCAATTTATACCAACATGAAGATGATTCAGATGCTGGAATTATATGACAGGGATTTTAAAGCAGCCATCACAAAAATGCTTCAACAATTACAGATTCTCTAGAAACAAATGAAAAAAATAAAAAATCTCAGCAAACAAATAGAAGGTATAAACAAAGAACCAAATGAAAATTACAGAACTGAAAAATACAATGATTAAAAATTTTTCTTAAACGCTGAACATGCTTAATAGTAGAGTGGAGATGACAGAGTCTAGAATCAGTAAACTTGAAACAGTAAGGAAATGATAAAAGAAAGTATCTTGCAACACTACCAAGGAAGAATAAACAGTGGAAATGTATAAATATGGGTAAATACAACAGACCATTGTTTCCTTCATTAGTTTTTAAAGTCGATTTAATGATTGAAACAAAAATTCTAATACCATCAATGATATTTAAAACTAGGGAAGGTAAAGGGATTTAAATGGAATTGAGGTTTCCATATTTCCTTCAAAGTGGCAAAATGTTGACACCAATGACTATTTAAGTCACATATGCATATTGTAATACCTAGAACAACCATTATGAAAACTATACAAAGAAGAGATGATACACTTGGAAACACTATAAATAAATCAAGATAGAATCCTAAAAAAATTAAGTAACCCATAGGAAGCCAATAAAAAAGAAACAAGAATGAGAACCAGAGGAAACTAATAATGAAAGGTAGACTTAAATAACATATCAATAATTTCATTAAATGTAGATGGTCTAAATAAACCAATCAAAAGACAGAGACTAGCATGGTATAAAAACCACAACTCAACTATCCAATGCTTACAAAAACTCACTTAAAATTCAGTGGTATAGGTAGGTTTAAAGTAAAAGGACAGGAAAAGTTATACCATGCAAACATTAATCCAAAAATGGCACATGTGACTAGATTAATATCTGGTCGACATTATAGCAAGTAAAATTACTAGAAACAAAGAGGGACATTATGTAAAAATAGAAGAATCATCCCACTAATAATACCCAATGATACTAAATGTGTGCATACAAAGCAATGGAGCCTCAATACGTGTGACAAAATACATAAGGCAAAAATGGACAGATTTGAAAGGAGAAACAGACAAATCCATAATTATAACTGGAGACTGCAACACCTCCTTCTCAGCAACTTGCAGACTCTAGACAGAAAATCAGCAAAGATATAAAAGATCTAAACGACACAATCTACCAACAGGATTTAATTGATATATATGAACACTCCACCCAAGATCAGCAGAATACACATTTTGGCAAGCACCCATGGAACATGCAGCAAGGTAAACCATATCCTGCCCCAAAAAGCAAACCTCAAAAATTTTTTTAAAATTAAAACTCTAGAGGCTGTGTTCTATGACAGTAATAGAATTAAACTTGAAATCAGTAAAAGAAACAACAGGGAAATCTGTAAACATGTGAAAATTAAGCCACACATTTCTAAATAATTCACATGTCAAAGAAGAACTCTTGAAATAAAAAATATATAGAACTGAAAAAAATGAAACTATAACATATCAAAATATGTGGGGGGTAGCTAAAGCAGTGTTGAGAGGGAAATTTACAGGACTAAATGCTTACACTCAAAATGAAGAAAGCCCTCAAATCAATAATTTAAGCTAATACCTCAGGAAACTAGATAAGTAGAGGAAAATAAACCCAAAGCAAAGGGAAAGAAATAAGAGCAGAAATGAATTAAACTGAAAATAGGAAAGCGATAGAGAAAAACAATGAAACAAAAAGATGGTTCTCTGAAAATTTATATTAAATTGACAAATTTCTAGCAAGACTGAGAAATATAAAAAGAGACAAGATCCAAATCACTAACATCAGAAATGAAGTAGAGAATATCACTACAAATCCTGCAGGCATTAAAGTGATGATAAGGGAATACCACGAACAACTTTACACTCATAAATTCAAAAACTTAGGAGAAATGGACCAATTTTTAGAAAAATACAATGACCAAAATTCAACAAGAAGAAATTGATAACCTGAAGATTCTCATAACAATTGAAGACTTTGAATTCACAATTAAAAAGATCTTGTAAAAAGAGATCTCCAGACCCAGATTATCTCTTGGGAGAATTCTACCAACATTTACAGAAAAATTATCTCTTTCAGAAAATAGAAAATGAGGGAATACTTCCCAACTTATTGTATGAGGCCATATAAAATGGCCAAAATCAGACAAACACAGTACAAAAAAAGAAAACTACAGACCAATATTTCTCAGGAACTTAGATACAAAAATTATTTAACAAAATATTAGCAAACTAAATCCAACAGTGTATAAAAAGAATTATAAACCATGACCAAATGGGATTTTTATCAGGTATGCATGGCCGGTTCAACATTCAAAAATCTATCAATGTAATCCAACATACCGACAAACTAAAGAAGAAAAATCATATGACCATGTCCATTGACACAGAAAAAACACATGACAAAACCCAAGAAACAATTATAAAAACTCTCAGCAAGTTAGCATTAGAGGACAATTAGTTCAACATGATAAAGGACATCTACAAAAAAAAGCCTACAACTAACCTTATGCGTAATGATGAAAAACCTACTGCTTTCCTCCCAAGATTGGGAACAAGGCCAAACATGTCCACTTTGACCACTCATATTCAACATTGTACTAGAAGTTCTAGCCACTGCAGTAAAGCAAGAAAAAGAAACAAAAGGTATACAGATTAAAAAGGAAGAAAAAAATTGCCTCTATTTCCAAATTAAATCTAAGTAGAAAATCCCAAGGAATCTATGAAAAAATCTCCTAAAACTAATACTTTAGTTCAGCAACATTGCAGGATATAAGCTCCACACACAAAAAGTAGTTGAATTTCTATATACTAACAGTGAACATGAGGAAACCAAAATTTAACAACACAAAATCATTGAAAATCACTCAAGAGGAAATGAAAAACAGATTTATACATTTAACAAATCATGTACAGGACTGGTTTTGTGGAAATCACAAAATGATGATGAAAGTAATCAAAGAAGACCTTAATAATTGGAGGCATACAGTATGTTTATAGGTTGGAAGTTTCAACATAATAAAGATGTCGATTCTCTACAAATTGATCTAGGTTTAATGCAATTCCTATCAAAATCTTTGCAAGCTTGCTCATAAGCAAAGACAAGCTTATTATAAAATTTATGTGGGAAGGCATAAGCCACAGAATAACAAAAACAATCTTGACAGAAAGAATAAAATGGAAGGCCTCACTCTATCTGATATTAAGGCTTCCTATATAGCTAAAGTAATCAACAGTGTGATATTGGTAGAGGGACAAAAAACCAATAGGACAGAATATAAAACCTTAGAAGTAGACACACACAAATATAATCAACTGTTTTTGAATAAAAGTGTATAAGCAATTTAATGGCGGAAGGATAACCTTTTCCGCAAATGTTGCTAGAGCAACTGTACATCTGTGATGGTCAATTTTACATGTCAACTTGGCTCGACTACAGTGCACAGTTGTTTGGTCAAACACTAGTCCAGATTTTGCTGTGATGGTGGTTTTTAGATGTGATTAACACTTAAATCAGCAGACTCTGAGTAAAGCAAATTACCTTCCATAAAGTAGGTGGGCCTCATCCAAACAGTTGAAAGCCATAAGAGCAAACACTTTCCTGAAAGAAGAAGGAATTCTCCTCCTGACTGTAACATAGAAACTGCCTGAGTTTCCATCCTGCTGCTCTGTGGAATTCAGACTCAAGAATGAAACATCAACTCTTACCTGAATTTCCATCCTAACTGCCTGCCCTACAGATTTTGGACTTGCCAGCCCCCACAGACACATGAACAAATTCCTTAAAATAAATCACTCTCTCTCTCTGTAAACACATATATGTGTGTGTGTGTATAAATGTATATATGTGCGTATATAAATGTATAAATATATGTATATATTTATTTATATTTAAATATATTATGTATATATATGTATACATACACTGTTGGTTCTGTTTGGAGAATGTGACTAATAAAACATCCAGAGACAAAAATAAAATCTTGACCTAAATCTCACACCTTATTCAAAAATTTACTCAAACTATAGGACATTTAGAAAAACACATGGGAGAAAATTCAGGGGATCTAGGGCTAGGCAAAGAGCTCTTTGAGTTGACTTAAAAGTGTTTACTTTGTGAAAGCCCATGTGAAGAGGATGAAAATATAAGCTAGAGATTGAAAGAAAATATTTGGAAAGTACATAACTGACAAAAGACTAGTATCCAGAATATATACAGAAATCTCAAAACTCAACAGTAAAATAAAAAAATACAACTAGAAAATGCAAAAAAGATTTCAAGAGCCATTTCACTGACAAGGATATATAAATGGCAAACACACGAAAAGATATACATAATTAGCCATTAAGGAAATGCACATTAAAACCACAATAAGACATCACTACCCATCTACTAGAAAGGCTAAAAAAAAAAAGTTAGTGATAATACCAAATGCTGGTGAGGATGCAGAGAAATTGGATCTCTCATATATCACTGGTGGGAATATAAAACGGTACAGCCACTCTGAAAAATAGATTTGCCATTCCTTATGAAATTAAACAGACATGTGCCATACGGCCCAGCAATTGCACTCCTGGGAATTTATCTCAGAGAAATGAAAATTTAGGTCCACACAAAACCTACACACAAATGTCAATAGCAACTTTGTAATAGCTGAAAACTGGAAACAAGTCAAATACTCGTAAATGTATGAATGGTTAAACTGCGGTAAATCCATACAATGAAATACTACTCAGCACCAAACATGAAGAAACTATTGACACATGCAGCATCCCGGATGGAACCAAAGGACAATAGGCTGGGGGACAATAACTAATCTCAACAGGTTACACACACGATTCTATTATTATAACAGTCTCCAAATGACAAAGTTACAGAGTTAGAGAACTGATTAGAACCAGGGGTTAGGGACACATAGGCGTGACTACAAAGTGATACCATGAGGGAGATCCATTTTGGTGATGGAACAGTTCTGTATCTTGATTGCAGTGGTGGTTCCACGAACATACACATGTGATAGAATTGCACAGAACTACACACACGCACTCAAACATACACACACACACACACTCATGTAAAAAGAGATGAAATCTACATACAGTCTCTACCACTGTCAATTTCCTGTTTTTGATATTGTACTATAGTTATAGATGTTAAGAAAATCTCGGTGAAGGATATACAGGTCCTGTCTTAACTATTTTTACAACTTTCCATTAAAGTATAATTATTCCAAAATAAAAAGTTTAATTAAAGGAAAAAACTACTATTAACTGTGATTAATTCTGAGTAATGGTTTACCTTCTTCATATTTTTCTCCATTTAAGAAATTGATATATTACACCTTTATAATTTACATTTATATTAATTTTATAATTTTAAAACAGTGAAAAAATTTTATAAACACTAAAAATACTGGAAAGAAATATAAACAGAATTTATCTCTAGGTGGTGGTACTATGGATGCTTTTTTGCCTTCTTTGTATTTGAAAGTCATTTTTGATGTGCGTATATTATTCCATAATGGAAAAATTACATTTGTTTTAATAAATCAAATAAAACTCAGCCAGAAAATATAAAAGAACAAGGAAGCTCTCTAGAAGTTATATAAATTTATTACCACAAATGTATTAAGCAAAAAAAAAAAAGTGCAAAAGAGCATCTACAGTAGACTACCTTTTGCATAACAATGAAGGGGATATAAAAAATGTACATGTGTCTGATCCACTGTGCAAAAAACAAGAGGTAAGATAATCAGAAACTAATACAAGCTAATTATTTCTCAATTGGGAGTAGCAAAGAGTAATGAGAATGGGACAGAAAAGTTGCAGAGATGGGAGTGGGGTAGAAGGATGGGAAAATGATAATTTCCTGAGTATAAACCTATACAGCTTTGAACCTTAAAATCATTTTGTATTTTGCACCTCAAAAATTAAAATAAAATAAAATTAACAAGGACAGGGGAAAACCTCAAAGCCTACTGTTTTTCAAATGAATACTATAACCATATTGAGGGGGAAAATGTGAATTACCCCAAGTAACTCTTGAATAAAGTATTTTTACATATATATTCAAGACCAAGGCAAAAAGAAGTAAAAACAAATATTGAATCCTAATTAGTATTTTTTTCACAGTGGAATGAGTTAGCAATTCTGAAACTACTTAATGTATTCTAGATGCATTCTACGATGAAATAAAATATATATATATATGGAAATTAGGAACAAAGTGTGTCATTGTCAGAGAAAACAGTTATAAATATGAAAGGGTAGGAAGCTAGAATGAACCCTATATTGTGAATTCAATTTGAAAGTATAATTTTGACCTCATGCTTTTTTAATGTAGATATCTGGATATATATAGAAATATATGTAAAATATGAGTGTGAATATACATATACACGTATTCATATATATGAATATGTGTGTGTATATATATATATGAATATTATATAGATATATATTTCCTAGGTCTGCCTGCTTATGGGGCCAAAAGCAGTGACACTCCAGTAGCAAAATGCACAATTTGCACCTAGGTCTTGGTTTCTAAATACCATTTCCCATTAAAATGAACCAGGGCTCTTTAGAGAATGGCTGATTCTGGGAACTGAAGCAGGAAACATACCAGATGAACCTAGAACATCTTGTGATTCCAGGAAGTAAGGGCGCACTCAAAAGAAAAAAAAAAATCCCGCAGTGATAAGAGTATGTCAAACAGAGACAGGAATCAATTGAAAGAACTCCCAATGGCCAAATCTAGAACAATTTGCACAATGAAATAAAATACTACTGGATTAGAACCCAGGCTACAACATAAATATCCATGAGTCCATATTGTTACAAATAAATGACTGAATAAATAAATGGAGAAGAAAAGACAAACCTTCTGTGCAGAAGAATTCAAAATAATTTATGTAGATACTGAGCCCTCAAGAAGGTAGAACATAGTTTCCTACTCTTTAAGTGTGGGCTATGCATAGTGACTTCTTTCAGTGAAGTACAATATGGAAAGGGATAAAAAGAGTAATTTTACAGTGAGAAATCTGACAAACATTGCCTCAGTCAGGCGATCAAGGTTCACATCATCAAGTATGTACACTTGAAAGGGCACTTTACCTCTGTGGTCTTCCTCCTAAGAGCACATAAACCCAGACTAATCATAAGAAACACATCAGACAAATCCTAACTGAGGGACATGTTACAGAATATCTGACTAGTTCTCCTCACAACTTTCAAGGCCATCAAAAAACAAGGACATTATGAGAGACTGTCATTCTCAAGAGGAGCCTAAGGATACACAACTAATAAACGTAATGTGGTATCCTGAGTGGAATCCTGGAAAAAAGACGTCAGGTAAAAGCTAAGGAAATCTGACTGAAGTATGGGATGTAGTTAATAATAATGTATCAACATTGATTCACTGATTATATCAAGTGTACCATACTATTGTTAGACATTAATAATAGGGGAAACTGGGTGTGTTGCTTAGGGGTGGGGATGGGCAACAGGGAAATTTGGGGGTGATGGTATGTTCTAATACTGGATGTAGTGATGGTTGCACAACTATAAATTAATCAAAAGCAATAAATTGTACACTTATCATGCGTGAATGTTATGGTAAACGATACCTCAATAAGGCTGTTTAAAAATGCATTGGGAGTGACGTCAGCATCATGGCGGAGTGAGCTTTCCCGTAAACTCTTCCCCTGATAAGATACAACAAAAGGGTCAGGCACAGACCAACAAGGGACTCCTACACAGAAAAAAGGAAGATCAGAAAGGTCTATGCTGCGGCACATCTGAGAGTGGAGGTGCTGGGGCCCCTGGAGGAGGTGGGGAGAGTTAAGGAGAAATCCTCGGTCTCCCCCTCAGACCAGCGATCCCGGTGCCAGCTCCCAGAGTTGGGGGAGGGGTGGCCTTCTGCAGGGAAACTTAGCTCTTCCGGCTCTCTCAGCTAGTGGGAAACTTCCACATAGAGGACTCAGACCTGCTGTAGGGGTGCCATCAACATCTGAGCACCCCAGGAGAGCAGATAACGAGGGGCTAGCGAGAAGCCCCCCACTCCAGGGACCCAGCGGGCAAAAGAGATAGCCCCCCCCCATGCCCGACACTGCAGCTCAGCGGACCAGACCAGACAGAGCCGCTGGCCTATCGCAGGGAGGAGCCGGGGCAGATCACGGGGCGGGGGGGGGGGGTTGCTCAGACTACACAGTCCTTAACCTCCAAATGGTGGCAGCAGGTGGAAACAGCAGCCACATATTTCCAGGATGAGGAAAAACAAGGCGAATACAGGAACCACAATGCAAAAGTACATGACTGAGGAGAAACATAGGTAGACAAAATCAGAAAAATAGTAGATCTTTACCGGAATACATTAGCAACCACTTAAATACCAAAATCAAAGATCAAATGAAGGAAATCACCAAAAATAAATATAAGCTCATCACTGTAAACATACACCCACAACACAAGATAGAACAAGTTATAACAAGAATGACTTAGAAGGGGAAGAGGAAAGAGATTGAATTGTCTTAGTATAAGGAAATAAGAGGCCATTATAAAATCGACTAACCCATACACAAGATTTTTTACACAAAGCTCAAGGTAACCACTAAAGAAATAATCAAATCAAAATCACATATGATAAACAAAGAGAAAACTAGAAGAGTCATAAGACAGAACAACCCAACTGAATTGGCAGTCTGAAACACATGGGACAAGAAAAAAAAGGAAATGCAAAAGAACGGAAAATAAGTGAGAAAACAGCAACATTAAGCCCTCATATATCAATAATTACCCTAAATGTAATTTTATTTTATTTTATTTTTTTCCCCCAAAGCCCCAGTAGATAGTTGTAGGTCACAGCTGCACATCCTTCTAGTTGCTGTATGTGGGATGCGGCCTCAGCGTGGCCAGAGAAGCGGTGCGTCGGTGCGCACCCCGGATCGAACCCGGGCCGCCAGCAGTGGAGTGCGTGCACTTAACCGCTAAGCCACGGGGCCGGCCCTACCCTAAATGTAAATGGATTGAACTCTCCAATCAAAAGATACAGAGTGGCAGGATGGATTAAAAAGCAAGACCCAACAATATGCTGCATCCAGGAAACACATCTCAGCTCTAAAGACAAGCACAGCCTCAGAGTGAAAGGATGGAAGACAATACTCCAAGCTAATGGCAAACAAAAGAAAGCAGGTGTTGCCATAGTCATATCAGACAAAGTAGACTTCAAGATAAAACAGGTTAAGAGAGACAAAGAAGGGCAATATATAATAATAAAGGGGACACTCCACCAAGAAGACATATCAATTATAAATACATATGCACCCAACACAGGAGCACCAAAGTATATAAAGCAACTATTAACAAACCTAAAAGGAGATATTAACAACAACACAATAATAGTAGGGGATCTTAATACCCCACTTACACCAATGGATAGATCATCCAGAGAAAAAGTCAATAAAGAAACAGTGGACATAAATGAAAAACTGGACAAGATGGACCTAGTAGACATATACAGATCACTCCATCCAAAAACAGCTGACTACACATTCTTCTCAAGTGCGCATGGAACATTCTCAAGGGTAGACCACATGTTGGAAAACAAATAAAGCCTCAATAAATTTAAGAAGATTGAAATCATAACAAGTGTCTTTTCAGACCATAATGCTATGAAACTGGAAATCAACTGCAAGAAAAAAATTGGAAAAGTGACAAACATGTGGCGATTAAACAAGATGCTACTGAACAACAAAAGGATCATTGATGTAATTAAAGGAGAAATTAAAAAATATCTGGAAGCAAAGGAAAATGAAAATATGCCATACCAAATCATATAGGATGCAGCAAAAGCAGTCCTGAGAGGGAAACTCATAGTGATACAAGCCCACCTTAACAAACAAGAAAAAGCCCAAATAAGCAACCTTAAATTACACCTAACAGAACTAGACAAAGAAGGACAAACCAAGCCCAAAGTCAGCAGAAGGAGAGAAATAATAAAAATCAGAGCAGAAATAAATGAAATTGAGACCAAAAAAACAGTAGAAAGGATTAATGAAACAAAGAGTTGGTTCTTTGAGAAGATGAACAAAATTGACAAACCCTTAGCCAGACCTACTCAGAAAAAAAGAGAAGACTCAAATGAATAAAATTAGAAATGAAAGAGGAGAAAGTACAACAGATACAACAGAAATACAAAGCACTATAAGAGAATACCATGAGAAATTATATGCCAACAAATTGGACAATCTAGAAGAAAGGGATAAATTCTTAGACTCATACAACCTCCCAAAACTGAACCAAGAAGAAATGGAGAATCTGAATAGACCAATCACAAGTAAAGAGACTGAAATAGTAATCAAAAACCTCCCCAAAAATAAAACTCCAGGACCAGATAGCTCCTCTGGTGAATTTTACCAAACATTAAAAGAAGACTTAACACCCATACATCTCAAACTATTCCAAAAATAGAGGAAGATGAAACACTTCCTAACTCATTATACAAGGCCAACATCACCCTGATACCAAAGCCAGACAAAGACTATACAAAGAAGGAAAATTACAGGCCAATATCGCTGATGAACATAGATGCAAAAATCTTCAACAAAATATTGGCAAACCGAATACAGCAATATATTAAAGAGATCATACACCATGATCAAATGGGATTTATACCAGGGACACAGGGATGGTTCAACATCCACAAATCAATCAACGTGATAAACCACATCAACAAAACAAAGAATAAAACCACATAGATGCAGAGAAGGCATTTGACAAGATCCAATATCCTTTTATGATAAAAACACTTAACAAAATGGGAATAGAAGGAAAGTACCTCAACATAATAAAGGCTATCTATGACAAACCCACAGCCAATATCATACTCAACGGGGAAAGGCTGAAAGCCATTCCTCTGAGAACAGGAATGAAACATGGCTGCCCACTCTCACTACTCTTATTCAACATAGTACTAGAGGTTTTGGCCAGAGCAATTAGGCAATAAAAAGGAATAAAAGGAATCCAAATAGGCAACAAAGAAGTGAAACTCTCACTATTTGCAGACGACATGATTTTATATATAGGAAACCCTAAAGAATCCATTGGAAAACTATTAGAAATAATCAACAACTACAGCAAAGTCACAGGGTACAAAATCAATCTACAAAAATCAGTTGCATTTCTGTATGCTAATAACAAACTAACAGAAAGAGAGCTCAAAAAGATACCATGTACAATTGCATCAAAAAGAATATAATATCTAGGAATAAATCTTACCAATGTGGTGAAAGACCTATCAATGATGACATAAAGAAATGGAAAGACATCCCATGCACATGGATTGGAAGAATAAACATAGTTAAAATGTCTATATTACCTAAAGCAATCTACAGATTCAATGCAATCCCAATCAGAATCCCAATGACATTCTTCACAGAAATAGAAAAAAGAATACTAAAATTCATATGGGGCACCAATAGACCCTGAATAGCTAAAGCAATCCTAAGAAAAAAGAACAAAGCTGGAGGCATCACAATCTCTGACTTCAAAACATACTACAAAGCAATAGTAATCAAAACAGCGTGGTACTGGTACAAAAACAGACACACAGATCAATGGAACAGAATTGAAAGACCAGAAAAAAAACCACACATATACGGACAGCTAATTTTCGACAAAGGAGCTAAGAACATAAATGGATAAAGGAAAGTTTCTTCAATAAATGGTGTTGGGAAAACTAGACAGCCACATGCAAAAGAATGAAAATGGACCATCTGCTATCGCCATTCTCAAAAATTAACTCAAAATGGATTAAAGACCTGAAGGTGAGACCTGAAACTATAAAACTCATAGAAGAAAATATAGGCAACACACTACATGACATTGGTCAAAAGGAATCTTTTTGGATGCCATGCCTACTCAGACTAGTGAAACTAAAGAAAAAATAAGCAAGTGGGACTTTATCAGATTAAAGAGCTCCTACAAGACAAATGAAACCAGAATCAAAATGAACAGACAACACACCAGCTGGGAGAAAATATTTGCAAAACATATATCTGACAAGCGGTTAATCTTCATAATATATAAAGAACTCACACAACTGAACAACAAAAAAACAAACAACCTGGTCAAAAAATGGGCAGAGGAAATGAACAGACACTCCTCCAAAGAAGATATACAGATGGCCAATAGGCACATGAGAAGGTGTTCATCACCAATCATCAGGGAAATGCAAATCAATACAACACTAAGATATCACCTCACACCTGTTAGAAGGGCTTTAATCACAAAGACACAAAACAACAAATGTTGAAGAGGATGTGGAGAAACAGGAATCCTCATACACAGCTGGTGGGAATGCAAACTAGTGCAGCCTCTATGGAAAACAGTATGGAGATTCCTCAAAAAATTAAAAATAGAAACACCCTATGATCCAGCTATCCCACTACTGGGAATCTATCCAACAAACCAGAAATCAACAATCCAAAGAGGCTTATGCACCCCTATGTTCACTGCAGCATTATTCACTACAGCCAAGAAGTGGAAGCAACCCGTGTCCTTCAACTGATGATTGGGTCAAGAAGGTGTGGTATATATATACAATGGAATACTACTCAGCCATAAAAAAGCCAAAATTGTCCCATTTGCAACTACATGGATGGACATGGAGGGTATTATGTTAAGTGAAATAAGCCAGAAAGAGAAAGACAAACACAATATGATCTCACTCATATGTGGAAGGTAAATCAACATATGGACAGAGAAAACTGTATTGTGGTTACCAGGTGCAATGCGGGTAGGGGGTGAGCACACGGGGTGAAGGGAGACATGTATATGGTGATGGACAAACCAAAATGTACAACCAAAAATCTCACAATGTTATAAACTATTAAAACATCAATAAAAAAATGCATTGGTTGGTATATCGCCAAAACAAGTATAATGATAAAAATAATCTTTAAAACACTTGAAATTTTGTAGTTCTAATTACCATATCAGGACCACACACAGTGCCATCTTGTACAAATGTTTCATCTCTGTCTTCAGGTCTTTCAACTGTTGTCAGTGAATTTCTAGGATACTTGTCTTTGTTTAGAAATGTAGACACACATATTTCATCTCGTACATGTGTGTAAATCACAGATAAATTTGCACGTGTTATTAATTCTCTGTGTGGCCAGGCACAAACTAATTTTCCACATAGAAGATTACTAGAAGCATAAGGCAGAAAAAAAATTTCTCTTATCATTTACTGAAATAACGCAGATTGCTGATATAGCTAAGTTAAAAAAGCGTTTTACTAATTTAAATCCAGGCTTCAACAATTTTCTCTCAGTAAATTATTTGAGCACATTGACTTCTGTATGATGTGCCTCTTTTTGTTTTGTAAGGTAATGTGACAAGGGAAAAATTAATGATGTTTACAATCAGAAAGCCCTGACCTGTCCTATATTAGTTTCTGAAATTTAAGCAAATGATCACTGGTCTTCAGTATTTTTATTTTAAAAAATGGGATAAATAATTCTTACTACAAATGTTTGATGTATATAAATATATAATGTATGTATACTACCTAACACAATGTCTAGCTCATCACAACAAGAAATAGAGGCAATTTTTATGATCATTATTGCTGTAACATTATAGGTACTGAGTACATGTTATTTCTAGGCAACGGGTAATACTGTTCAGCTCAGATCATGAAACAGAGAAAACTTCATATAAAATGCCATTTTAGTGTGTACATAATAATACATTCTAGCATCTTAGCAATACATAACTTACATTCCAAAATTACAATTTTCTAAATACATACGGAAAATCACAATAAGATCGGCCACAATTTCCATATCTATCTCCTCTTGAATTTACTTCATCATAACAAGAAAATGGAGCACCTCTAGAAGCTAAAAGAAAAAAAAAACTTAAGTAAATTATAATACACAATTCCAATTATCATTATAGAATTAATAGACTTATTCTGGAAATTATAATGTGATCCCTAGGGGATTACCTAGCATTAACAAGTTGCTAAGGGCAGATCTAGGATTTAAAAGAGAGCTCCTCATTTTAAGCCTGGTAGACTTTGTTCTGTACCAAACAGAAAACAGAGTAAACAGCAACATTATTCAAGAAGCCCTATATTGTTAGAAAAATAAGCATCCATGGCCTTCTCTACTTCCTCTAAATTCTTTACTTTCTGCCTTATTTTCCTACCCAATGTGAAAACATAGTTTGCTCTTATTCCAAACAAAACAGGAGAGAAATAATATCTATAATGCAATACTGATAAGAAACCCAAAAAGCATTTGATTTAACTCTTCTTATTCCATACTAGAGTCCTCATCTCTGTTGCGTAGTATCCTAACAATTACTAAGAATTACTGAATTTTAAAATTAGGAAGGACATTAATGTTCACTTACTTCAGCCCTTTTATATATTTAGTTATGTCTAATTTAAAAATCATGAAAAATTCAAACATGTATTGTAGGAGAGAAAGAACTATTCCTCTAACCTCTACATTCTTCTGGCTGGCCTAAGAATTAAATTGACATGAGATAGAATAACAAGAAAATCAAACAAAGTTTAATAACATCTATCCATGGGAGAAACCCAGGAAAACTGAGTAACTTGCCAAAATGACTGAAGCCACCACCTTAAATACCATCTTTAGTTAAAGATAAAGGAGGACGCTGTGGGTAGTAGTTTGGGGACTTCAAAGGGGAGGAAGACAATTTACATGGGGATGGAAAAGCATATATTTGGTAAACAAATGTTTACTGGGCCGTCTATAGACAGTGTGACCCAAGAGTGAACTTTGATCAAAATATGGCTAGCAAGGTTTCTCCCAGTCTACCACACCTAAGGTTATCTATGGGGATGGCTCCTTCCTGGGACAGGCCTACTGTCTTAAATTCTTTTAGGCAGTTTGGGGGAAGGTCAAAGTCTCTTTCTGAGTCTTTTGTTCTTAAAAATAAGCAAGCAAAAGAGACACATTTTTGGGATGGCAAATTCTGATCCCCCACAATATAATAGCTGCCCCATCACTTTGACTTGGTCATTTAGAGTTGGGTTGTGTTGATTATGTTAATCACGTGTAATAAGAACTGAGATCTTTTGTTGTCACCACTATTAATTGACAAGGGAGATCTCTTCAGTAATTTCACCGATTTTCATAGTTGGAGAACATGATCTATAAATTTCACTCTCTCTCTCCTGAAAGACACAATCCATAAATGTACAGGATGTTACAAAAACAGGTCAAATAGATTTGTGAGGAGAATCCACCATAATCAGCCTCTCTTTTGAAAAGGCTTACTCTTAAACTGACCCAATAAGTAATTAGCTTTTGTTTGCTTTGCTCCAATCAAAATACTGCTTTGATTAAATCTAATTTGAACCTTCCAATTCTCTCAAATTCTATATAGGGCCAGGAATAGGATGGTGTAAAATTTAAGGGGGTAGGGGAGAAAAACTCAATAATCAAATAACATCTTACTATAATATTTTTTAAAAAGTCAAAATTAATTGCAAGGAAAATCCATGATGAACAAAACACTAAATTTTAGATAGGGACAGGTCATTGTTTGTTGTGTAACCTTGCTTTACTGTACCACTGGAACCGCCCTTTCCAATCAGCCTACGGCTCCCTCGAGTGGTGTGGGGAACTGCGTCAGTAACCTGCTGCCATCACCTCACATGCACTGGAGGGAAAAAGGAAGCAGTGAAACATGAGGTATCTCCAAGACTGCCCCCAGGATCTCCCACCACAATGAACAACTCAACATCCTCTCCAGTGGCCTTTCTCGGTTCAAGTTTTGAGGCTTAGGACGGCAGGTATTTCTGCGTTGTTTTCTTGATTCAAAGACCTGCTGCCCTGGCCGAGCCACTCCTGACCAGAATTTTTTTCCCTCCCAGGACCATATCCACTGTGGTTCTGTCATCTAATTCTCCTGGGGCCCAAGAGATTTAGGGATAAATGGCAGCAACTTTCCTGTCCTTGCCTCCATTTCACAGGCTTCGAATTGAGATCACCACAAAACCCAAAAGCACAAAGATAGTGATTGGAGGTTAAGTTTGGGACACTTTAGGACAGAACCTTGACACTCTTACAGTGGTGCTGAAGTCACCTCAGTTCCCACAACCCCAGGTGCACGTTCTTGGACAGACAATGCCAATGGCTGTGCACATCAGGAACTGCAATGACCCGGTGTGGGAATGCTCTTGGCAGAGGTTCTCAGAAGGTAGTGGCATAAAGAGGACACATGTCTCACCTGGCAGGGCCAAGTAAAAGTCAATAACTGTATTTTGGTTTTGATTTTTGAGTTTTTTCTTTTTTGGTTTGTTTCTGTTTTGTTTTGTTTCCTCATGTGGCTGCAAGAATCTCTAGAGGAAGGGCATTTATTTTGTGGACTTCCATCTAATTGTTGGCTTTAGTTGTTAATCCTTTGTATTTTATAACTCGCAGCGCTTTCCCACCACATTTTATTTCCAGGGCAGGACTGTGAAGAATGTAGGTAGATATTTATGGGTGAGGAGACCCAGTGTCCTGCACTTGGTGACACTGAGCTAAATGCTCAAGAGTATTATAAGAAAATTTAGTATCCTAAATTTGACCCCTTAGGGGGTCTCAGCAGTTGAAGTGTAGAGTAAATACAATCAAAAGAAAGCATTATTTTAGTCTCCTGTGATTGAATATCTGAGACAGAGAGAAGAAAATGGTGAGCCAATTCCATCAAATGTTTCCATGTAAAAATACTCCAGACCCCATCCATCACTGCAATGTCTAATGGAGCTTAGGAAAATGAAAACATAATAAAACAGGCCCTGGCTGGGGGCAGATGGTCTGATAAATACACCCTTCAGTGTAAAATAGAAAGAAGTTGCCGTCAATGGAGACCTACACTTGGATTGCCTAGGCTGAAATTATGAGACTGAGCAGCACATTAGTAAGCAAAGAAAAAAATGTATGTAATTTTTAGAGTTAGAATTAATTCAGGTGAGCTGAAAGTAATAGAACCTTATGTAATCTGAACCCTGAAATCATCACTAGCTTGTTATCATCAGTGGCCCTTGGACCAAGAGTCTTCTGTGGCTTTTAGTCACGCAGGGGTGGAGTAAAATGCTATATAGGTTCTATGTAGTTTCTAATGTCCACTCCATGCTGGAGGGTACAATGAGTAAGTGAGTGAATCATTGAATGGGGTCAGGAATCAGTGTTTAGATCCATCTCTCTCCCCTAGACAGTGTGATATAGAACAAGTTGTGTCACCTCTCTGGACTTCACTTTCTTCGTAAAGAGAAGTTAAGTAACCAGACTCTGATGTCTCTCTCATCCAAAATATTTTGATTATACTAAAGTTTTACGTTCATCAAATATACTTTCAAATATACCTTTAATTTGTCGCAAGCAAAGGGGTAGGCCTTCTCTTAAGCATGCAACCTTATATATAGTCATGTAGTTTTTGTTATTAATAAAACTTTTAACTTTTTCCACTTGGCTCAAAATATGGGAGATGGAAAAATATAGAGGTGCACCTTTTTCTCTTTATCTCAGGCTCAAATATGACACAGCATGGCATTCTTTCTATATAATCTCATTCTTTCCTCTATTTAGTGAGAAATTAACTTTCCTTTTGCTGTTTTCTCCCTGCTTGAGCAAGAATTCTAAACAAATTCAGCTTTTTGGTTTTCAGAGTAGAGTCAATTTATGGTCACCTGAAGGTCTTCTACTGGAAATACCTTGAGGCCTCTTGTCCATTTTAGTCATTGGAACTGTAATACTATAGAACAGAACTGAACATTTCCTGAGCCCTCTGTGTTCAAGTCTCATTCTGGTAAGTATCTCCAGTGGCAATCAGAAATGCTAAACTACTTTTCATTGTACTGCTGCATTTCTATCCTATAATTGTTACCATTAGGTCATTGTGCAACCCTGTGTGCTTTGATGGACTCTTGAAGCTTTGAAAATTGTAGAATGAAATTAAATCTGTGATAAGAAATTCTCTCCTTCAGTAAAAAAAAAAAAAGGTGAGGGGAGGACTTTATATGCTGTTGCTTTTATTAAGTTATGGAATTGTTTGTCTTTTCTGTTTATGATATTTGACTCTGCATTGACTATTTTGTTTGATTTATTTTAATTTATGTTAATTTTTTTTGTGAGTGAGGAAGATAATCCCTGAGCTAACATTGGAAGCAAATTCTTCTCTTTTTTTGCTGAGGAAGATTGGCCCTGGGCTAACATCTATGCCCATCCTCTTCTACTTTATATGGGACACCACCACAGCATGGCTTGACAAGCTGTGCGACGGTGCACACCCGGGATCTGAATCTGTGAACCCCGGGCCGCCAAAGTGGAGGGCGCGCACTTAACCACTGTGCCACCAGGCCTGCCCCTGCATTGAGTGTTTTAAAAGAAACCTCAGAGGACTTAGATGGTGACATAGATGCTATAAGTTATTGTTTAGTCCAGCCTTGAGAAAAAACATGTAAGAGGGCCCCTTGCACTGGTGTTCATTCACTGGAACAACAAACTTTGCCCTGAGTTTCCCTAAAAAACCCTCAGAAGGAGAGTCTGTCTTGTTTAAAATCAATCTCACTTTAACAAAGGAAACCTCCCTACCATGTTCCATAGTCTGAGGCTAATTGTTTCTTGCCATTAACTGTACAGTATTGAAGGAAATAATCAAAAGACTGAGATGCAGTCTTATATCTTCCAGATGCTGTCTGTAGTGACTCTGTGTTAAAACTTCCCTTTCTGCATGTAAAACACACACCTGACAGAATTTTGCTGAACAGATTCTCAGTTTAATCCCAATTCTTAGCTTACTTCATCAAGCAGTACAATTTCACCAAAGATAATTTAGGATTATAATTGCCATCATGGGAAACTTTTGACATGGCAAAGGTAATACATCTAAGAGCTTGAGAACAGAAGAGAGGAAAATTGCGAAATATTCAAGGGTCAGTCTTTATTGTTGATATCCTAAGGCTTCAAAACAAAATTCTGACCTCCAAATTGCACCCTCAAAAATTCTCTGGCAAAATCCAAAGAATAGAAACCACTCTTAAATTTATCCTCCTCGTGCCTGTAACATTCTTTCCCCTGCTTTGACATTACCACCTATAGTCTTCCAGTTTTTTTCTATTTGCTTCCTCAAATGCCTATAGAAATTACTTTTTCCTCAAGGAAACTACCAATCTAATGATTCTATACCTGCTTAATATTGTGGCATAGAGAATAACAATGAAAATGAAATTTAAGCCATGGTCTAGACCTGAACTAAGAGCCATAAAAAATATATTCCAGAGAGAGAAGAGTAAGTGGGAAAAAATGCCCATGTAGGAGAACCCAGCTTCTCCATCCTCCCACAAAGATCAATGATTGGACAGCTATCCATGAATAAAAAGAGCTCTGGGAAACCACTAGAGTCCACTTATGAAATTTTAGCAACATACTGAAATAAAAAAACTGAGAAAAATCATACAAGAGAAAAAAGACAACTTCATTTTGCCTGCAACATCCCATCCCCCACACCAGCATTGTTCAGCGCTAAGGAGGAACTTCCCTGCTAGAAAGAGTTCCTCTTGCCAGGAAAGGAAGAGAAGAGTGAGCAACCAAACTTCTCTAGCCTCTCAGGTCACTGTACAAAGGTCTCGCTTCAGTTTCACCCCACCCAGACTGGCACAGCTGAGGCATAGTAAGCCAGCTAGGAACAAGTAAGAAAAGCAGAGGGTATTAAGAGCAGACACAGAGCCAGAGGATTGCAGTTCACAGAGACTTGCTCTGCGGTGAACTCAGCAGATTTTTCCATTGACAAAGGCAATGACCAGCACAGTGGCTGAGGACCTTATGCAGATCTCTGCTAGCTTTCACCCCACAAGTACTCACATTCACTGACACCAGCACCTGAATCCTTCACCCCACTGAACCTCAGAAACCACATCAATAGCCATCCAAGGTCTCTGATGTGGTGCAAGTATAAGACACCAGTGATCCTAGACAATTACTACCCCCATCAGAGCCGAGGAGCAATGCCTGCAGTCAGCTAGGGCTTCTGCAGCTGCATGAATTCAAGTTGCAAGCCTAGACCACCCAGCTGAACCCCACCACCATGTCTGTGCTTGGTGCTAGCCCCTCTAGCTGTGCACCTGCACATCACCAGCCTGACACCTCTCATTGGCCTCCACTGCAATGCATATGCCTTGTGGGGGAGGATGTGCAGCCATGAGTGAGTGCATCAACAGACAGAGGCTTCTGAGCCTGAATCAGGTCCTGCCTTCTGTCACTTGCCAGCACCATGGCACTGATCTGTAGCTAGGCCCTCCAGCTGTGTATCTGCATGCCTCCAGCTCAACCCCTGTCGCTGAACTCCACTACAGTGTGCAGACCTGAGGAAGAGTGTGCAGTCACAGGAGAGCATGCCAAAAGCCAGGGACTCTGCAGCTGCCAGTGAGCCCATAGTTGACCCCAGGCCTTGCTACTTGACCTAGTCCCTATCACTAGGTGTGTGTCTGCAACTTGGCCTTGCAATACATGGACGCCTGAAGCTGGCCCCTGAAGACAGTGTATGCACAGCACTAGCTCTGGCCACCACACTGCCTGCCCTTAGTCCCCACCTGCCAGAACTATTGGGGATGCTTAGGACTCCAGCAGCCCTTACAGACACTGCAGACCCCAACAGTGCTCATCAAGGACCACATAGTTGTCAATACCAGCAGCCTGAGCCAAAGAGACAGCACACGCCTCCCAGACCTGGTGCCACCATGCACCCCCACACTTGATGCCCTGCTCCATTAGACCCATGGTCACAGCACAGTCTAGAATGCCCCCACCTGCAAGGTAAAGACTTCCCTTACCAAAGTCAGTCCACAAAGTCTAGAAAAGGTGACTGCTTCAACAAATGCACAGACACCTACACAAGTCTACAAGGATCATGAAAATCAGGGAAATATGTTACCACCAAAAGAACACACAGTAAAGTGGCCCCAAAGAAATGGAGATCCAGGAAATGTCTAACAAAGAATCTGAAATAATTGTTCTAAAGATACTCAGAGAGCTACAAGAGAAAACAGAGAAACAATTTAATGATATAGGGAAAACAATACAAGAACAAATTGAGAGGTTCAATAGATAGAAAACATTATAAAAAAACAATTTTGGAGATGAAGAATATAATGACTGAACTGAAGAATTCAATAGAGAGCTTCATCAGCAGACTTGAACAAGCAAGAGAAAATAAATGAGCTACAAGACATAATTAGGGGCTGGCCCCGTGGCTTAGCAGTTAAGTGTGCATGCTCCGCTACTGGTGGCCCAGGTTCGGATCCAGGCGTGCACCGATGCACCACTTGTTCAGCCAAGCTGAGATGGCGTCCCACATACAGCAACTAGAGGGATGTGCAACTATGACATACAACTATCTACTGGGGCTTTGGGGAGAAAAGGGAAAAAAAAAAGGAGGAGGATTGGCAATAGATGTTAGCTCAGGGCTGGTGTTCCTCAGAAAAAAGAGGAGGATTGGCATGGATGTTAGCTCAGGGCTGATCTTCCTCACAAAAAAAAAAAAAAGACAGATCAATTAAAATTATCCAATCAGAGAAGAAAAATAACAAAATGAAAAGGAATTAAGGAAGCCTACAGGATTTATGGGATGCAATCAAAGAAATAATGAATACATTACTGGAGCCCGACCAGGAAAAGAGAGGGAGAAAGAGAAAGTTTATTTAAAAAAATAATGGCTAATAACTTCCCAACCCTGGAGAGAGATTTAGACATCCAAGTTCATGAAGCTTATACATTGCCTCAAAATTTCAACTCAAAATGATCTTCTCTAATACACATAATAATAAAACTATCTAAAACCAAAGACAAGAGAATTATAAAAGCAGCAAGAGAAAAATTTCTCAGCAGAGACTTTGCAAGAGAGGAGAAAATGGGGTGATATAGTCAAATGCTAAAAGAAAGAAATTCAACCAAGAATGCTTTACCCAGAAAAGTTGTCTTACAGAATTGAAAGTGAAATAAAAACTTTTCCTAATAAACAAAAGCTGAGAGAATTCATCACCACTAAACTTGCCTTACAAGAAATGCTAAAAGAAGTTCTACAAGTTGAAACAAAAGGATGCTAATTAGTTACATGAAAATATGCAACGTACTGGTAAAAATAAGCATACAGTCAAATTCAGAATACACTAATATTATAATATTGTGATGTGTTAACTACTTAACTCTACTATAAAGGTTAAAGGACAAAAGTATTAAAAGCAGCTATAGCTCCAACAGTTTGTTAAGGGATACACAATATAAAAAGATGCAGTTCCCATCACAAGAAAAACATTTGTAACTGTGTATGGTAACAGATGTTAACTAGTCTTATTGTAGTGATTACTTTGCAATATGTATAAATACTAAATCATTATGTTGTACACCTGATACTAATATAACGATATATGTCGATTATACCACAATTAAAAAAAAACATGTAAATGGTGACATCAAAAATATAAAACAGGGGAGTAAAAGGATAGAATTTTTGGAACGTGACCAAAGTTAAATTGCTATCAGGATGAAACAGACTGTTATAGGGGCCGGCCCCGTGGCTTAGCGGTTAAGTGCACATGCTCTGCAAGTGGCAGCCCGAGTTTGGATCTTGGGCGCACACCGATGCACCTCTTGTCTGGTCATGCTGAGGTGGCGTCCCACAGACAGCAACTAGCAGGATGTGCAATGATGACATACAACTATCTACTGGGGCTTTGGGGAGAAAAGGGGGAAAAAAGGAGCAGGATTGGCAATAGATGTTAGCTCAGGGCCAGTCTTCCTCACACAAAAAAACAGACGGTTATATATATGTAAGATGTTTTATGTGGGCCTCATGGGAACCACAAAGCAAACATCTAAAGTAGATACACAAAAGAGAAATACAAGGTAATCAAGCATACCACTACAGAAAATCATCAATTTACAAAAGAAGGCAGAAAGAAAGGAAGAAAAAAATGGAACTACAAAGCAGCCAGAAAACAATTAATAAGATGGCATTAATTAGTCAAAATAAATAAGAAGGCATTAGTTAGTCATTAAGCATCAGTAATTCTCTAAATGTTAATGAATTGAATTTTCTGATCAAAAGGCACTGAGTGGCTGGATGGACAAAAAAACAAGACCCAACTATACTGCCTATGAGGGACTCACTTGAGCCTTAAGGACACACAGAAGCTGAAAGTAAAGGGATGGTAAGATATATTCCATGCAAGTGGAAACCAAAGGAGAGCAGGGGTAGCTATATTTATATTATACAAAATAGACTTTAAGCTAAAAACAGTAATGAGAGACTAACATGGTCATTATGTAATAATAAGGAGGTCAATTCATCAAGAGGATGTAACAATCTTAAATATATATGCACCCAACATTGGTGCACCTAAAATATATTAAGCAAGTACTAACAGATCTGAAGTGAGAAATGGACAACACAATAATAGTAGGGGAACTCAATACACCCCTATCAACAATGGATAGATCATCCAGATAAAAAATCAACAAGGAAACGCTGGACTTGAACCAGACATTAGACCAAAGGGAACGAACAGACATACACAGAACATTCCATTTAACAGCAGCAGAATTCACATTCTTCCCAAGTGCATATGGCACATTCTCCAGTATAGAGCACATGTTAGGTCACAAAACAAAGCTTAGGAAATTTAAGAAGACTGACATAATACCAAGTATGTTTTCCACCTACAATGGCATAAAACTAGAGATCGACAACAGAAATGAAGCTGGAAAATTAACAAATATGTGAGGATTAAACAACATGCTCCAGAACTACCAATAAGTCAAAGAAGAAATCAAGAAATAACAAAACAAGAAAAAATGGAAGCATAACATATGAAAACCTATAGGATGCAGCAGTTCTATAAAGAAACTTATAGCGATAAATGCCTACATTAAGAGAAAAGAAAGATCTCAAACAAAGAACCTTACTTTACACAACAAGGAACTAGAAAAGCTAAGCCCAATGTTAATAGAAGGAAGGAAATAACAAAGATCAGAGTGGAAATAAATGAAATAGAGACCAGAAAACAACAGAAAAGAACGATGAAACTAAGAGCTGGGTTTTTTTTTTGAAAAGATAAACAAAATTGACAAAACTTGAACTAGACTAACTCATAAAAAAAGAGGACTCAAATAAATCAAATCAGAATTTAAAGAGGAGACATTACAACTGATACTAAAGAAATACAAAGGATCATGAGAGACTACTATGAACAACTGCATATCAACAAACTGGATAATCTAGAAGAAATGGATAAAATCCTAAAAGACATATGAACTATCAAGAGGGAATCAGGAAGAAATAGAAAATCTGAACAGACCAATAACAAATAAGAAGATTGAATCAGTAATCAAAAACCTTCCAAAACAGAAAAGCCCAGGACCAGATGGTTTCACTGGTGAATTCTACCAAACATTTAAAGAATAATTAACACCAATCCTTCTCAAGCTCTTCCAAAAAAATTGAAGAGGAAGAAATACTTTCAAACTCAATTTATGAGGCCAGCATTATCCTGTTACCAAAGCCAGAGAAGGATACTATAAGAAAATAAAATTACAGATCAATAACCCTGATAAATACAGATGCAAAAATTCTCGACAAAATATTAGCAAACCAATTTCAACAGCACATTAAAAGGATAATTCACCACGATCAAGTGGGATTTACCCCTGGGATGCAAGGATTGTTCAACATATGCAAATCAATAAATGTAATATACCACACTAAGAGTACGAAAGAAAAAAGGGATATGATTGGCTCAGATGTAGAAAAGGCATTTGACATAATACACCATCCTTTCATGATAACAATGCTCAACAAATTGGGTATAGAAGGAACATACCTCAACACTATAAAGGCCATATATGAAAAAATTCACAGCCAATATCATATTCAATTCTAAAAGGTTGAAAGCTTTTCCTCTAAGATCAGGAAAAAGACAACAAGGCCCACTCTCACCATTCCTACTCAATATAGTACTGGAAATCCTAGCTAGAGCAATTAGGCAAGACAAAGAAATAAAAGGCATCCAAATTAGAAAGGAAGAAATAAAACTACCTTTGCAGATGATATAATCTTACATATAGAAAATCCTAAGACTTCAAAAACTTCTTAGAATTAATAAATGAATTTAGTAAACTTGCAGGATACAAAGTCAACATACAGCAGACAAGTTGCATTTCTACCCACTAATAACAAAACATTTGAAAGAGAAATAAATAAATTATTCCCATTTACAATAGCATCCAAAAATAAAATATCTAGGAATAAATTTCACCAAGGAGGTGAAATATCTGTACACTGAAAACAAGACTTTGATAAAAGAAATTGAAGACAACACGAACAAATGGGAAGATATCCAATATTCATGTATTACAAGAATTATATTGTTAAAATGTCCATATTACCCAAAGCCATCTATAGATTCAATGAAATCCCTCTCAAAATTCCAACAGCATTTTTCACAGAAATAGAAAAAGCAATCCTTTAAATTTTGTGGAGTGACGAAAGACCCCAAATAGCCAAAGCAATCCTAACAGTATGACAAACAGTATGGAAGTTTCTCAACATCTTAAAACTAGAACTACCATATGATCCAGCAATCCTACTTCTGGGTGTATATCTTAAGGAATTGAAATCAGATACCTTCACCCTAACATTAATTGCAGCCTTATTCACAATACCCAAGATATGAAAACAACCTAATTGTCCATCAATGGATGAATGTAAAAGAAAATGTGATATATATATATGTACCACATTATTTATATATGTATACGGATATTATATATACATATGAATACTATTCAGCCATGAAAAGAAGGAATTTCTGCCATTGGAGACAACCTGGATGAACCTTGAAGGCATTATACTAAGTGAAATACATCAGACAGAGAAAGACAAATAGTGTATGATGTCACTTATATGTGGAATCTAAAAAAGCCAAACACAGAGAAACAAGAGACTAGTGTGGTAGTTAGTGGGGGCTTGGGTAGCAGAAATAGGGAGATATTGGTCAAAGGGTACAAACTCCCAGTTACAATATTTACAAGTTCTGGGGATCTAATGTACAGTATGTGATTATAGCCAAGGATACTGTATTATATACTTGAAAGTTGGTGAGAGAATAAATCTTCATAGTTCTCACCACAAAAAAAGAAATGGTAATTATGTGACAGGATAGAGGTGTTAGGCAATGCTAAAGGTGGTAATCATTTTGCAATATATAAATGTATCAAATCAACATGGTGTACACCTTAAACTTACACAGTGTTATATATCAATTATATTTCAATAATGCTGGGGGGAAGATGTTCCAGAGGGAGAAAGATACCAGCAACACGGCAGTGTAGGAAGCCCTGGATTCTCCTTCTCTCTTACAAATGCACTGATTCAGCAAAAATTCATGGAGAAACTCCTGTTGTGATGAATCCTAAACTGAATGAAAGGCTCCTTTACTCCAGGAGAATGCAAAACCAGACTCATTAAAGCCAGTAAGGAGACTCATGACACTTTCTCATCAGAGACCCTATGCTGGTGCAGTGTCTTACAAGCAGGAAGAGACCACCTAGCTCCCAGCTTCACCCAGCAGAGGAAAGGGATTTGTTTGCAGCTCCAGCACCCATATATTTCCAAGGGGGCTGCCCAAAGAACTGGAGTCTCTCTTGCTAGTTCTGGGAGCTCTGATGGGTCTTAATAGTCTAGTTGTTCAAGGGACAAGAGAGATGGTAGCTTGGGCTAGTAGACATCAATAGTACTCCATACTGCTCACCACAGAGTGAGTGGATGAATAATCCCAGCTGTCAACTTCCACCTTGGGAGGGAAAGAGTTGATCCATTTGTCCACAGTCCCAAGTACCAACAGAAATCTTGGAGCTGACAATATGCTAACTGAACTGAAAAATGCTCTAGAGGGGTTCAACAGCAGACTAGATCGAGAAGAATAAAGGATCAGCAAAGTAAAAGACAAATCATTGGAAATTACTTAATAAGAAGAGTAAACAAGGTAAAAGAATGAAAAAGAGTGAAGAAAGCTTAAGGGACTAATAGGACATCATCAAAAAGACTAATATATGCATTACGGGAGCTCCAGAAGAAGAATAGGAAGGAAAGGATCAGAAAGCATATTTAAGAAATAATGGCTAATGGCTAAAAACTTCCCAAATCAGAGGAAAGAAATGGATGTCCAGATGGAGGAAGACCAAAGAAGCTCAAATAAGTTGAACCCACAGAAATCCATACCAAGACACATTATAATCAAATGGTCAAAATTCAAAGACAGAGAATTTTGAAAGTATAAAAAGAAACGTGAGTTGTCATATACATGGGAATCCCCATAAAACTATGAGTGGATTTTCCAGCAGAAACTACACAGGCCAGAAGGTGGTGGGGTGATATATTCAAAGTGTTGAAATAAAAAACTGCCAATGAAGAATACTACTCCAGGCAAAACTGTTCTTCAAAAATTAAGGAGATATGAAATCTTTCCAGACAAATAAAAGCTGAATGAGTTAATGACTACTAGATCTGCCTTACATGAAATGCTAAAGGGAGTGATGTCAGAATCGTGGTGGCATAAAGCATCCCTCCTTTAAAAAAAAAATCCACATATATTTATTATGTATCAAGTCTATTTTAGATACTCACAAAAGAACAGAAGATGGGGAAAAATAGTTCCCAAGCTTCAAGAAATTAAATATTTAGATGTAAATACACAAAATATGATGTTAAAAGAGTAAAATACTAATTGCTAGTGGGTGTCGGAGTAAAGAAATAATGCAATAAAACTTTTAAAAAATTTTAGCTGGATTACTCTAAAGAATCATAAAGAGAGAGAGTTTCCACGTATCAAATGAATTTGATTTTGTTTGTTTTTCCACAGATTTTTTATTGTGTTAAAATACACATAACATAAAGTTTACCATCTTAACCACTTTTAAGTGTATAGTCCAGTGGTATTAAATACATTCACATTGTTGTGCAGCTATCACTACCATCCACCCCCATAACTGTTTTCATCTTGTAAAACTGAAACTCTATACCTATTTAAAAATAACTCTATTTATCCCTCCTCCAAGCCACTGCCAATCACCATTCTACTTTCTGGATCTATGATTTTGACTATGCTAAGTACCTCATATCAGTGGAATGATACAGTATTTGTCTTTTTATAACTGGTTAATTTCACTTAGCATAATGTCCTCAAAGTTCATCCATGTTTAGCATATGGCAAAATTTCCATCCTTTTTAAGGCTGAATAATATTCCACTGCTTGTATATAACATATTTTGCTTTATCCATTCATTCATTGATGGACACTTCGGTTGCTTCCAAGTTTTAGCTATTGTGAATAACGCTGCTGTGAATATGGGTATACAAATATCTCTTCCAGACACTGCTTTTAATTCTTTTAGTATATATTCAGAAGTGGAGTTGCTGGGTCATATGGCTATTCTACTTTTAATTGACTGAGAAACTTCCATACTGTCTTCTACAGTGGCATACTATTTTACATTCATTCCCACCCACAGAGCACAAGGTTTCCAATTTCTCCACATCCTCACCAACAATTGTTTATTTCTGTGGTTTTTTTTTGTTTGTTTGTTTTGCTTAGGAAGATTTGCCCTGAGCTAACATCTGTCACCAATCTTCCTCTTTTTGCTTAAGGAAGATTGGCCCTGAGCTGACATCCATTGTCAATCTTCTGCTATTTTTTTTTTCACTTGAGGATGATTAGCCCTGAGCTACCATCAGTGCCAGTCTTCCTCTATTTGTATGTGGGTCACCACCGCAGCATGGCTTGATGAGTGGTATAGGTCTGCATCCAGCATCCAAACCCATGAACCCAGGCTGCCGAAGCAGAGTGCATGGAACTTTAACCATTCGGCCACAGGCTGGGCCCCCAACCCCGCTGCTCTTTTTTTGATAGTAGCCATCATAATGGGTGTGAGGTAGGATCTCATTGCAGGGTTTTTGGCAGGGCGTGGGGTTGTCGTTTTGGTGAGGAATATTCACTCTGAGCTAACATCTGTTGCCAATCTTCCTCTTTTTGCTTGAGGAAGATTAGCCCTGAGCTAACATCCGTGGCAATCTTCCTCTATTTTGTATGTGGATCACCACTACAGCATGGCTTAACGGTGGTGTAGGTCTGCACCTGGGATCTGGACCCGCAAACCCGGGCCACCAAAGAAGAGTGCGCCATGCTTAACCACTACGCCACAGGGTCAGCCTCTCATTGTAGTTTTGATTTGCATTTCCCTAATGATTAGTGATGTCGAGCTTCTTTTCATGTGCTTATTAACCATTTGTATGTCTTCTTTGGAGAAATGTCTGCTCAAGTCCTTTGCCCATTTTTGAATTGGGCTGTTTGCTTTTTGTCATTGAGTTTTAGGAGTTTTCTACATATTCTATTATCAATCTCTTATCAGATATATAATTTGCAAATATTTTCTTCCATAAAACAGTGAGAAAGCAATTAATAAGATGGCATTAGTAAGTCCTTACGTTTGGGACTGAATAATTCTTTGTTGTATGGATTGTTCCGTGCATTGTAGGATGTTTAGCTGTATCCCTGACTTCCACCCTCTAGAAGCCAGTATGAGTCCCACCCCAGTCCTGAAAACCAAAAATGTCTGCAAGCATTGTGTCTAGTAGGCAAAAGCCATTAATGCTGCTAACTATGCTACAATGCACAGAACAATCCCCCTCACCCCTACCTCTCACAACAAAGAATTGTCTGGCCTAAAATATCAATAACGCTGAGGTTGAGAATCCCTAATGTAACTCACATCCCTTTAGTTGCCACACAACTCAATTTGGTGACAATTTCCCCTAATAATGTATGTGACTTTACAACTAATGAGACTTTCTACCCTCTAGAGGACAAATATCACCACAAACTCAATGACCCCAAAACTTTACCATCATTTTCTACTCTACCTAGAATAGGAAGTTTCTGCATGTACAGAAATTACACTGACGAGCATGCTGTAGGGGCTAGATGTTTACAAAAACAAAATTTGGTAAAGAGCTCAGAAAAAGGAAGTACATTTCCAGTTAAAGTGTCTTTATGGATCTAATCAGGAAAAAAAAAAACTTACTACCTAAAATCAAGGTCGTTTACCATAGGTCTATAGATTTGTCTACTTTAAATGATATTACTTCATGCATAAGCTATATCTTTCAATATTACAACCCCATAGGCATATTTTAACCAGAAACCAATAATTTGGTGACATGTGATGACTTGTATTAGGTCTATGGAATAAGATTTTTATTGGCTGTTGACTATAAATCATATACAGTTTTTATCTTGAAAAGCTAATGCCTACTTCAGAATTATAGCAAACCCAACTCAAGACCATTCTAGTTAACTAGTGTCCATAGATGATCTCGTCAAAGAATGATAGTTCACTCAGATTGAAATACAGTGATGATTGAGGGCAAATTTTCAACAGTTTATTTTTGCCCCCAAGCTCTGCAGGAGGCTTACAAAATGGCATTGTTTTCCAAAAATAAGTACAAAAGCTGATCGATTGACCCAGACTTATCATGTCCTAGATGCATTAACACAAGCGATCACTAGGATTGGACAGACATTACTTTGAAATCAAGATGCTTTAGATGTTATACCTGTCTCTTAGAAGAAATCTGTACTATTTGGAGAGAAGACTGTTATACATCTGCAATTCTCACAGAGGGCTTTAAAATCATTTGAAATCACTGCTAATACTAAAGAAACAGTAAATAAGATAAACAACCTAGGGGACGCCTAGCTGACATCCCGCTACCTGGCTCTAAATTTATCTGGCCAGTACTGAGATTTATTTTCCTGGTTTTACTTGGGGAAACATTGAATCATAGATCTGGAGTACTTTTACGTTCCTCTTAATCTTACTGCTCATTTGTTCATATCTCACTTACATTTTAAACACTGCTCTAATGTAGCCATTGTCTTGCCAGATGGTGCAACTATGATTCTGATACAAAAGCAGAACAAAATTTTAATAGTCACCAAATCCTCTATCTCATCTCCTCCTCAAATTCCTGGCATTCATATTGATCTAGACAATACTTAAGAGTTCTCTCCTAAGACCTGGCTAAGGAAGGCCTAAAGGGAGGACTGAGGATGAAAAATTTCACTCTCCCAAAGAACATGAACTGCATATGTGCAGTAAATTGTGTATTTCAATGTAGCTAATGGTCCACACATTTATAGGAAGCTAACAAACTGGACTAGACAGTTCATAACCTGAAGCCCTCACTCATCAGCAAGCCTCTTGGAACAGACCCACTCTTGAAATCCAACATATCAGTGGTTAGCCCTGCTTTGTTCTAGTAAAAACTCTTGTTTCATTTAAGTCTAAACTAAACTTCACCATCACAAATTCTATATAATCTTCCAAGAAGTTGCATTTCTACTTGAGGCTCCCTCCTTGTGCAAATGAGAATTCCATATAAATTCAGAATTTTTTGTTTTTCAGAATCAAGAAAATTTGATTTTCTTTAACACTAATATACACTAGGCAAGACTTCACTCATTAACAAATTACACATATAATTTTGTCCTATAGAATTGAATAACAGAGCATGGAATAATCAGAATTTAGGAACTAAGAAGAAAATTATGGTCATTACCTCCTCCAATTAAATTTCTACACTGTTTGGTATGCAGCCGACATCTTCCTTCATAACAGAAGGCTTGACCAGAATCACAAGACTGTCCATCACGTGCAAAAGTGTCAGGCACACAGTGTCCGGTAACCCCATTGCAATATTCAGTGAAATCACACTCATCAAGTGATTTCCTACAAAGTATACCAATTGGTCTTATCTACCAGGGAAAAAGAACACAAGAAAAGATTACATATCAATGATATTCAAGTTTTCTTTCTCTTCAGGCTTTTAATTTCCATTCATTTTTTTCTAAGTTGCTAAGAGGAAGGAGGAAATTAAAGTCTTCTTGTCAACTACTTAAGCACTGCATAGCAATTTAGGTGATTGAATTTATTGTGCATAAAGATGAGGGTAATACTTATGAGAGAAGTGAGAAACTCAAAGATAAACAGACCAGCATAACTATAAAAAAGAAAGAGCTACGGAATTAATGTAAAAATTACTTTGAACCTATTATGGCTATGCTCACATCATTTCTCCATATGCCATCCTTAAAGCAGAAATCAGCAACCATTTACAAAACAATAAATACACATCAGAAACATTTAGAAAAAAGTTTGTAGATTTTAAAAGAAGATAATTTAACGACACATAGGAGAAGGTTTATTTCACATATCATATTGCAAATAACTATTAAAAACAAAACT
Source organism: Ceratotherium simum simum (assembly GCF_057802395.1). Lineage (NCBI taxonomy): Eukaryota > Metazoa > Chordata > Mammalia > Perissodactyla > Rhinocerotidae > Ceratotherium > Ceratotherium simum. The sequence goes on along the minus strand of NC_141927.1, from coordinate 35,952,654 downwards.
TCCCCAATTATGTATCTCTGATCTCTTCAGCACTTATTTTTTGGATGATTGCTTCTAGGGTTTCCTTTCTGTAGCCGCAGTTCCTCATGGCTATCATCACTATCCTATGCAAACTCCCCCCCAAAAAACTGGATTTTCTGTATACCTTTTCTCACTTTGTCAACAAGTATTTGCTACCTGTAGCAAATTTGACACAAATTCTCCAAGTTATAGGTGAGAAGACAAAACATAATACTGTATCACCCAAGTTTATGGAGTTGACATTCAAATCAAAACCAATGATCAAAATTATTTCTAAAGGAAAATACATATAAGTACAATGAGAAAGTATCAATACTTGTTTCCTCAGAATATGCTTCCTTTTACAAATGTGTATAAATGGCAATCTTACTTTTATTATAACTTCTTTTGTTATTAAGATTTTATTTTTTACAGCAGTTTAAGGATCACAGAAAATATGAGTGGAAAGTATAGAGATTTCCCATAAGGCTTCTGCTCCACACATGCAAAGCATCCCCTATTATCAACATCTCCCACTAGAGTGGTACATTTGTTACAATTGATGAACTTACACTGATACATCGTTATCACTCAAAGTCCATAGTTTACATTAAATTTCACTCTCGGTGTTGTACACTCTATGGGTTTAGACAAATGTATAATGACATGTATCTATTGTTACAGTATCATACAGGGTTTTTTCACTGCCCTAAAAATCCTTCATGCCCTGACTATTCATCTCCCCCTTGGTCTCTGGCAACCACTGATCTTTTTACTGTCTCCATAGTTTTGCCTTTTCCAGAATGTCATTTAGCTGAAATTATACACTATGTAACCTTTCAGATTAGCTTCTTTCACTCAACTTATTTTTCAATACTTAAAAATACCTAGTTCCTCAAATGCTCTTTGAACTAAATTTTATCATCCTAATTAATCCTTCATTAATGGGCATTCATTTTTCTTTCCTTAGCTCTCTAATTCCCAAACAGCCCTAAAACTTTAAAATTGTTGACTCCTTGTTTCTGAGTGTTTTCTCCTAAAATCCTTTGATTTTATTTTTGTTTTAGTTATTAATTTATTTTTATTCTTGTCAAGACTGTCAGTTTGTGTATGTAAAGTGTAATTTATGGTCAGGGCTGTGTCCCTTTAGAAAACTCAACCAGGGATGGTGGGTTAAATTATTGCCTCTGACTACCACATCAGCCTTGACTGCAAAGTAAAGAAAGTACTGTGTATATTAGAAAACAGTTACAGTTAATATTAATAATTAGGACTATACTGTGTCTGATAATGTAAAAGAAGAAGAGAGTAACATCAGCAAGATGGCAGAATAGGAGACTCCAGGCTGCATACCCACACAGCAACACCTATTTTAACAACTACCATGGATGAGGATACCTTACGGGAGCCTAGGAATCCAGCTGAAAGGTTACAGTTCTCTGGTGGAGCAAGAAACCTGAGAGTAGATGCATTGAAGAGGATAAGAAGAACAGCTGCACTTTACCCACATCACCCCTCCCCCAAGCTGGCACAGCTCAATGCCAAGAGAGACCCTATCAGCCCATGATTTCTCCAATAGGGGAAAATGAAAGTGATATGAAAGCCTGGTTTCCCCAGCCTTGTGAGACCCTCCCCAAGAAGCCCACTTTTGTCTCACCCCACCAAGAACACTGAGGGGATTGGCACAGGTGAATAGTATGGGGACACCTAGGAGTAGGGAAAATGGATGGGAGCTCACAGCAACCAGTATGAGGATCACAACAACCAGCCACATATCACATTACTTGGCTTGCAGACTCCAGCAAGAGCTCCATCAATGAAACAATAGGACACTTCACCTGAGGACACCCACAACTAGCCAAGAAACACCCCCAGCACTCCACACACACCCCCTGTAGCTGGCACACCACACCCCTAGCAGATTGTGCATGTGGGCCTCCAACAACAGCGTGCACAGTCTCACAAACAACACATGGATATCAGCAGCTGGGTTGACTCTGCTGCACTGGGAGAAAGTGCACAATCCTGAACACTTCAGGGCACTGCCTTAGGGAGAATAAATGTGGAGCTCTTCACACTTGGACTGTCTTTGTGGGCTTGAGAGAAGGCATGCTGTCCTAAGCTTGCCCCCACCATGACGGAATAAAGGAATGGAGCAAGCTCACCCATAGCAAAGGTCTGAGAGACCCCCCAAAACTCTAGCTCAGCTGACTTGTGACTAGCTTCTTTCTCTCCCTACGCCACTTAGTAAACACTGAAGAATATGGCTACTTCTTCAAATGTGAAGACAGGAATGCAAAGCTTTAATTAACATAAAGAATTAAGGAAACATGAAACCACCAAAGGAACAAAACAAAGCTCCCATGGGAGACGCCAAAGAAATGGAGATGTATAAACTGTCCAACAAAAAAATTAAAAATAATCATCTTAAGCACAGTGAGAGCACAGATAGACAAATAAACAAAATCAGAAAAGCCATACAATATGAAGTTTAACCAACAGAAAAATGATTTAAAAAAATAAATAGAAATTCTGGATCTGAAGAATACAATGGCTGAACTGAAAATTTCCATATAAAGAATGTCAAGAGCACAGTTGGTCAAGCATAAGAAACAGGGAACTGAAAGACAATCATTTGAAATTATCCAATCAGAGGAACAAAAAAATAAAGAATAGAGAAAGCCTATGGCGCTTATGGGACACCATCAAAAGAAACAATATATGCATTATGGGACTTCCAGAAGGAGCAGAGAAAGAGAAAGGCACAGAAAGCTTATTTAAAGAAATAATGACAGAAAATTTCCCAAATCTGGGGAGTGAAACATGCATAAAGCCTAAAGAATTCTAAACAGATTGAACATAGGGAGGTCTTCAAAAGACATGTTACAAATAAATTATCAAAAGTCAATGACAAGGAGAGAATTTTGAAGGCAGTGATAGAAAAGTGACTCATTATATATAAGGAAACCCACAAAAGACTATAAGCAGATTACTCAGCAGAAACCTCGAAGGCCAGGAGAGAGTGGGATGATATTTTCAAAGTGCTCAAAGAAAAAAAACCTGCCAACCAAGAATACTATATGCAATAAAGCTGTCCTTCAGAAATGACGAAGAGATAAGACTTTCTCATAAAAACAAAAGGTAAAGGAATTCATCACCACTAGACTTGTCTTACAAAAAATGCTAAAGAGAGTTCTTCAAGTCGAAATGAAAAGATGCTAGTTAGCAAGATGAAAACATATGAAAGTAAAAAAATCACTGTAAAGGTAAGCATATAGTCAAATTCAGAATACTCCAATACTGTAATATGGTGGTATGTAAATCACTTTTAACTGTAGTATAAAAGTTTAAAGACAAAAGTATTAAGAATAATTATACCTGAAAGAACATATTCATGGATACACAATATAAAAAGATGTTTAATTATGACATCAATAGCATAAAACGTGGAGGCAGAGAAGTAAAGGTGTAGGGTTTTTGTATGAGATCAAAGTTATCAGCTTAAAATAGACTTTTATAACTAAAAAATGCTTTTCGTGTAAACCTTGTGGTAATCACAAAAAAAACTTGTAGTCAATACACAAAATATAAAGAGAAACAAATCAAAGTGTACCACCACAAAAAAAAAATCATCACATCACAAAGTAAGTCAATAATAGAGGAAAAATGGGACAAAAGAAGTGCAAAATATATACAAAACAAATAATAATATGACAATAGCAAATCCTTCTTATCAATAATTACTTTGAAGGTAAATGAATTACACTCAACAACCAAAAGACATATAGTAGCTGGATAAATAAAAAATAATATCCAATTATATGCTGCCTACAAGTGACTCAAGCCTTCAGGATGCACACAGACTGAAAATGAAGGGATAGAAAAAAATAGTCCATGCAAACGGCAATCACAGAGAGCAGGGAGGGCTACATATAAATCAGATAAAATAGACTTTAAATCAAAAATTGTCACCAGAGACAAAGAAGGTTATTATATAATGATAAAGAGGTCAATTCATCAAGAGGATAAAACAATTGTAAATATATATATGTACCCACACCAGAATACCTATACAAAGCAAATATTAACAGAACTGAAGAGAGAAATAGTCACCCATACAGTAACAGTAGGTGACTTCACTACCCCACTTTCAATACTGACCAGATCATCCACTCAGAAAAATCCATAACAAAACAGTGGACTCGAACAACACTAGAGACCTAATGGACCTAACGAACATATACAGAATGTTCCATCCAACAGCAGCAGAATACACATTCTCCTCAAGTGCACATGGAACATTTTCCAGGACAGATCATAGGTTAGGCCAAAAATAAAGTCTTAACAAATTTAAGAATGAGATCATATCAAGCATCTCTTCTGACCACAATGATATAAAACTAGAAACCAATAGCAGAAGGAAAACTTGAAAATTCAAAAATATGTAGAAACTAAACAACACACTCCTGAACAAACAATGCGTCAAAGTAGAAATCAAAGGGAATAAAAACATATCTTGAGACAAAAGAAAAATGGAAATACAACATTTCAAAACTTAAGGGATGTGACACATACAGTTCTGAGGGGAACGTTCATGGTGATAAACACCTAGATTAAAAAGAGGAAAGATCTCAACCTACTTAATACCTCAAAGAACTAGAAAAAGAAGAACAAATGATGCTCAAAGTTAACAGAAGGAAGGAAATATTAAAGATTAGAGCAGGAATAAATAAAATAGAGATGAGGAAAACAAGAGAAAACATCAACGAAACTAAGAGCTGGTTTTTTGAAAAGATAAAATTGACAAACCTTTAGCTAGGCTAAGAAAAAAGAAAGAGATGTCTCATATAAATTATAAATGAAAGATGTGATATTACAACAGATATCACAGAAATACAAAAGACCATAAGAGACTACAATTATACACCAACAAATTGTATAGCCTAGAAGAAATGAATAAATTCCAAAAAATGACCTACCAAGATTGAATCACGAAGAAATAGAAAGACTGAGCATACCAATAATGAATAAGGAGATTGAATCAGTTATCAAAAACCTCCTAACTACAAAAAGCCCAGGGTCAGCTGGTTTCACAGGTCAATTCTACCAAACATTTAAGGAATAATTAATGCCCATCCTTCTCAACCTCTTCCCAAAAATTGCAGAGGAAGGAACATTTCCAAACTCATTTTACAAGGCCAAAACTACCCTGATACCAAAGCCAAACAAAGACACCACAATAAAAGAAAACTACAAGCCAATGTAGTTTTGACCTGATGAACAAGCCTGATGAACGTAGATGCAGAAATCCTCAACAAAATACTAGCAAACCAAAGTTAACAGCAAATTGAAAGGATAATATCCCATGATCAAGTGGGATTTATTTCTATGAATCAAGGATGGTTGAACATATGAAAATCAATAAATGTGATACACCACATTAACAAGGTGCCCTCGCTCACCATTCCTAGTAACTGGCTAGTACTGGAAGTCCTAGTCAGAGCAATTAGGCAAGAAAAAGAAATAAAAGACATCCAAATTGGAAAGGAAGAAGTCAAGTTGTCTCTGTTCACAAATGACATTATCCTATATATAGAAAACCCTAAAGACTCCACCAAAAAACTGTTAAAAATAATAAATGAATTCAATAAAATTGCAAGATATGAAAGCACCATTAAAAAAATCCGTTGTGTTTCTTTATGCTAAAAATGAATGATCTGCAAATGCAAGTAAGAAAAGTCCCATTTACAATAGCATCAAACAGAATAAAATACTTAGGAATAAATTTAATGAAGGAGGTATAAGATATGTACACTGAAAACTATAAAACGATGATGAAAGAAATTTGACGACACAAATAAATGGAAAGATATACTTTGCTCATTTTGCTTTGTATCCTTTTGTGGTAATAAATCATGGTCGTGAGTATGCTATCTGTTGAGTCCTGTGAGTCCTCCTAGCGATTCATTAAACCTGGGGATAGTACTGGGGATCGCTGTCAAAGAGGAGAACTGCCATCTTAACAATATTGAGTCTTCCAACGCATTCACATGGAATATGTCGCCATTTAGATTCTTTATTTTTCTCAACAATGTTTTAAGTGTACGTTTTGTATTTATTAAATGTATTTGGAAGCATTTTTGATGGTATTGTGAATGGAATTGTTTTCCTAATTTCATTTGCAGATTATTCCCTGCTATATATAGAAACACAATTCATTTTTGTATAGTGATTGTGTACCCTGTGACTTTGATACACTCATATATTTGTTTTAAAAGGTATTTTTGGTAGATGCCTTAGGATTATATACATGCAGGATCATGTTGTCTGAAAATAAAGAGAGCTGTACTTCTTCCCTTCCAAATCAGATGCCTTTTATTTCTTTTTCTTATCTTACTCTCTAGCATCTCTAGTACAGTGTTTAATAGAAGTGATAAGAGCCTACATTCTTGCTTTGTTTCTGATTTTAGGGGGAAAGCACTCAGGCTTTTGTCATCAGTATGATGTTAGCTATAGGTTTTTCATAGATTCTCTGTATCAGGATGAGTATGTTACTTCCTATTTCTGATTTGTTGATAATTGTATAATGAGTGGGTAATACATTTTGCTAGACCATTTTTCTGCATCTTTTGAGATGATTGTGTTTTCCTTTATTTGATTAATATAGTGTGTTTAATTAATTAAACCAAACTTGCATTACTGAGATAATTCTGCTTGGTCATGGTGGATAATTCTATTCATATGTGTCTGGATTCTGTTTGTAATTTTTGAAGGATTTTTGCATCCATATTCATAAGGAATATTGATCTATAGTTTTGCTTTCTTGTGATACCTTCATCCGGTTTTGGTATCAGTGAAATAACTGTCCTCATAAAATGATTTTAAAAGTGTTCCTTTCTCTTTTATTTTCTGGAAGAGACTGTGGAGTACTGGGATCATTTCTTCTTTAAATTTTTGATAGAATTCACCAGTGAGGCCATCTAGACCTGAGCTGGGCTTTTCTTTGTGGAAAGATTTTAAGCTACTAATTCAATTTTTATTCTTGTCTATTCAGATTTTCTATTTCTGCTTAAGTCAGTTTCGGTAATTTGTGTATTTCTAGGAATTTTCACCTTTCATTTAAGTTGTCTAATTTGCTAGATACTGAAGTTTAGTGTTTCCTTATAATTCTTTTAAATTCTGTAAGTCAGTACTGATTCTCCCTTTTTAATTCCAATTTTTATGTGTGATCTCTCTCTCTATTTTTCTTAGTCTAGGTAAAAGTTTGTTCATTTTCATTAATTTTCTTTTCCCAAGAAGCAATTTTGGTTGTACTGACGTCCTCTCAACCTTTTATCCTTCCTTATGCTTGCCTTGGATTTAATTTGCTCTTCTTTTCATAACTTTTTAAGGTACGAGCTTAGATGATTGATTTGAATTATTTCTTATTTGCTAATATAGGTACTTAAAGCTAAAAATTTCCCTCTAAGCACTGCTTTACCTGCCTGCAATAGATTTTTAGTTTTCATAAGTTCAAAATATTTCTATTGTTCCTTGTAATTTCTTCGACACAATGATTATTGAAAAATGTTTAACATTTCTAATATTTATGGATTTATTAAATTTCTTTCATTTGTTGATTTCTAATTTAATTTTGTTGTCATCAGAGAATATACTTTGTATGATTTCAGTCTGTTAAAATATATTGAGACTGGTTTTATAACCTAGCTTGCAGTCCACACACAAAGATGTTCTATGTGTGCTTGTAAATAATAGGCATTCTGCTGTTGTTGAGTGGTATTCATTAGATGTCAATTTGGTCAAGTTGTTTGATAGTGTGGTAAAAGTATTCTATATCCTTGATGATTTTCAGTCCACTTGTGGGAGACCCTGAGCCAGAGGACTCAGCAAAGCTACACCCAAATTCCTGAACCATAGAAACTGTGAGGAAATGTTTGTTTTAAGTTTGGGGGTAATTTTTTATTCAGTAATAGATAAATAATATACCATGACCTTATAAAATCTGGCCCTTGCCTGCCTCTCTGATGCTTCTGTCTTAGTATAGGTTCCCCACAAAACAGAGCTTGAAGCAAAACTTATATCCCAATGCTTTAGTAAGGATTGGTAGCCTGAGATAAAAGCAAAACAAATACAAGATGGTTGGTGCATTACCAAGCTGGCCAAGGCTTTACCAAAAATCATATGTAGTTGCTCTGTAAGTGAGGCTGTCTCCAGAAAGAGCATATAAAACATTGCATCTCAAAACAATCTGTTATTAGAATTGAGCAGAAAGCCGTGGCCAAGCATATCTGAGCAGTCACATAGACTCAGTCCAGTAGACCATCTATCACTACACTATAGCAAATTGGGTGGTAAATTAAAGAAGCTGATAATTATTTTGCATATGAATTCTTCATTTTTAAAAAGCGATTACCAGAGTTTTATTTTATTGCCTTTAAAACAGAAGCCAGTTTACAAAATGTCTGATTTGTCCACCACATTTTAGAAACATGTATAACAATCACCTTATTTAATTATGGTTTGGATTGGCATTTCTAACAGAGAATGCATACTTTGGAAATAAATGTTAATTAGGCATCTTTGTTTTTTAATCAGTAGCACTAAGCAGAAAAACATGGCAGAACAATTCTGGAAAGTTGCGTAAACTAGGTCCAATACACCATTTCTCTCCTTCTCAGTCATTAAATTTTAAGAGCATAACAAGCCACTTTTCCTCCTTTACTCATTTACCATTCTCAAGATCTTTCTATTGCTTCTATTTTACATGAATCCTCCACACCAATTCTTTTCTTTGTCATTTAGGTATTAGCTCAAATGTCACCCCTTACAGAGACCACCTACCAGTGTACCCTGGCTAAAATATACCCTCGCTTACTCTTTATTTTATTATACTATTTTATTTTTAAATCACTTATAAGTATCTGAAATTATCTTTTTTAATGTTTGTTTGTTTAAAGATTAATTCTCTATAATACCCGACACTAGACAGTGTGGGGTAAAATATTTTTTGAGTTAGTGAGTGAATGAACAATTTCAAGCTGCAAACAAATTTTAAATGTGTCTTTGCTCCTAATTCCAACCTTTTATTTCATCTAAATTTCACTGAGTTTTTATCTGAATATTTCTGTGGTTGTTTTCTCTGTACTTTGTTGCTGTACATTAGTTTTAGACAAATGAGTAAACTAGAGTGATGTTTAGCTGTCACATTTAACTGGAATCCACCAAGTTTTCTTTGATATTGATTAAGAAAACCATCTTTGTTTTCAGATCTATTATTTTTTCTCTATTTTTCCTTCTGCTCTGATCCTTTCATTGGGGCTTATCTTCTTATAGTTATCTTCCAACTCTATGAGTAATTCGAGCCACAGAAATTTGGGTATTTGCTAAGTTCAGTGCTGATTTTATGTTTAAATGGCAAACTTAGTTTATCTGTAATCATTCGTTATTTCATACACCTTTAATTTTATTGTGTTCGGTTCCTTGCTTATGACATTCTCTTAATTTAGGAAGGTCAAGTCTTGCCATTTTTTGAGAATGGCAGTTTCCTGAAATTGCTTCTGGATCCTAACTTAATGTTAAAGGCATATACAGAGAGTGACGTCACAAGATGGTGGAATAAGAATTCCCCTGCTCATATCTCTCCTCAGTAACAATAACTTGACAGCAATCCATGGACAAAAGTGCCTTTGTGGGAGCTTTGGGATCCAGGTAGATGGTGAAACTCTGGCGGAGTCTAAGAATGAGGAGAACCAATTTGAAAAGGCAGACCCTTGCCTAGGCAGCTACTTGATGAACACGCTCCCAGCTAAAGATTTGTAAACAGCTCCATACCCCTGAGGACTCAGCTACAGCCCCGTTTGGCCACGAACCTGCTAAAAGCACCATAGGCCAAGGGACCTCAAGTCACATCCATGCACGCCTCAGGTAACAGTCCCAGATGTGGACCCTGAAATGCCCATGAATTGGCCATGGTCCAGGAGTACTTGGAAATGAGCACACCAAACTTAGTTTGACTGTAGATTTTGAAAGGGCCATGTAACTAGGCTCCAGTCCCTATCAACTGAAGTCTTAAAACAGTCCTGCTGGCCTGGAACTAGGCAGGAGACACGCCTCTTGCACCACGGAAGATCTAGTTTGGGCCCTATACTCGGCCAGCATGCCCCACCCCCAGTCATAGTCCCAAGCAGTCCTGCTGGCCCTGAGACCTAGCAGGAAACACTCCCGTCTGTGTCTAGGAGTCCAGAAAGGGCCCTATATTAGGTGCCAGCCCCCTTTCAGCTGCAATCTATTAATAGTCCTGCTTGCAAAGGCACCCAGCAGGAGACACTCCTGTCTTCAACTCCAGAGATCCTGTAAAAGCCTATACTTGGCTCCAGCCTCTCCCAGCCCTAGTACATGAACAGTCCTGCTGGCACAGGGACCCAGCAGGAGACATTCCAGAACATATCTAAGAAGATCCTGAAATGGCCTTGTACTTGGATCCAGTCCCTCCAGCCATGGTCAGAGACCTGTCTAGCCCAGCCAGAGACTTGGCAGGAGACACACTCATCTGTGTTTCTAGAGCCAGGTCTGTAGAACTCAGTCTTGGCTGTGGATCCTGAGCCCAGGGACTCCGTTCCAGCCACTCAAAGACATGGTCAGGGCCAGTCCTGTCCACACAGGAACTCACCCAGTGATCTGGCAGGAGCCCTCCTAGGAAGCTGGTAGGAGTCACACCCATCCAGATACCTGGTAACAGGCCCCGGTCTGAGCACTCAACTGTGGACCCTGAACTAGACCCTTGTCCCAGTGTCACCCTACTAAACAAGGTTCTGGAGGCAGTCCAATACACCTGGGAACCAGACAGGATTCATGCCTGCCCAAACTCCTTGTAAACTGGCTCCAACTCAGCATGACTGCTATTCTGGAGGTAATCCCATCAGCCTGGGAACTAACAGAAGATCTCCACATGCAGAAACCAGTCTGTAGGTGTTTGCTCTTTCAAATGCACAAACACCAACCCAAGGCTACACAGATCACAAAGAGTCAGGCAACTATCACATCAGTAAATGAAACTAATAAAGCTCCAGTAACTAACCACAAAGAAATAAAGATCTACGAATGGCTTTACAACAATTCAAAATAATCATCTTAAAGAAACTCAATGAAATACAAGAGAACACAGAGAGACAACTAAATGAAATCAGGAAAACATGCAAGAACAAAAAGAAGCAAGAAAGAAATAGAAACCATCAAAAAGAACCAAACAGAAATCCTACAACTGAAGAAAACAATAACAGAAATGAAAAATTTAATAAAGGGGTTCAACAGCAGATTGATCTTACAGAAGAAATAATAAGTGAACTTGAATACTGTTGATTTGAAATTATCAAGTTAGAGGAACAAAAAGAAAAAACAAGGAAAAAGAGAGAAGAAAGCTTACACAAATTATAGGACTTCATTAAGCAAACAAACATTCATATCATGGGAGTCCCTGAAGGGGAAAACAGAGAGAAAGGAGCAGAAAGATTATTTAACGAAATAACATCTGAAAAGTTCCCAAATCTTGAAAGAAATGTGGACAGCCAGAAACAGAAAGCTAAAAGGACCCCAAGCAAGAACAACCCAAAGAAGATTACCCCAAGACAAATTATAATCAAAATGTTAAAAGTCAAAGGAAGTTTTTTGAAGCAGCAAGAGAAAAGTTACTCATCACATACAAGGAAACTCCAAAGGGCTATCAGCAGATTTCTCTGCAGAAATGTTAAAAACAAGAGATGAGTGGGATGATATATTCAAAATGCTGAAAGAAAAAAAACTGGCCACCAAGAAAACTCAACTAGGCAAAACTATCCTTCAGAAATTAAGGAGAGAGAAAGACATTTGCAGACAAATAAGGTAGCTAAGGAAGTTTATCCCTCTAGACCTGCCTTACAAGAAATCCTAAAAGGAGTTCATTTATTGAAATGAAAGGACACTAAGTTATGAAAATATATAAAAGTATAAAATTCACTGGTAAATGTAAATATATAGTCAAATTCAGAATACCTTAGCACTGTAATGGTCATAAATAACTTTTATCTCTAGTGAAAAGTTAAAAGACAATAGTATTATAAAGTAAATATTGCTATAATAATTCATTAATGGATGCACAATATAAAAAGATGCAAAATTTGACATTAATAGCACAAAATGTGGGGGAAGGGGAATCAAAAATATAGAGCTTTTGTAAGATGTTATCAGCTTAAAGTAGACTATCTACTTTATATCTATATCTTTTTATATCTATAAAATGTTTTACATAAGCCTCATGGTAATCACAAAGAAGAAACCTATAGTAGATTCACAAAAGATAAAGAGAAAAAAAGCATACCACCACAAAAAGTAAATCACAAAGGAAGACACCAAGAGAGGAAGAAATGGAAAAAAGAACTTAAAAAAACCCCAGAAAACAATTAACAAAATGGCAACAGAAAGTCCTTACCTATCAATAATTAGTTTAAATGTAAATGGGTTAAACTCTCCAAAAACACAGAGAGGCAAATGGATAAAAAATAAGATCCAACAATATGCTTGCTATAAGAAATTCAATTTAGCTATAAGGATATTCATAGGCTGAAAGTGAAGGGACGAAAAAATATTCTATGCAAATGGTAACCAAAAGAGAGCAAGGTTTGCTATACTTCTATCAAATAAAATACTTTCAGTCAAATCAGTCACAAAAGACAAAGAAGGTCATTATACAGTGATATGGGGTCAATTTATCAAGAGAATATAACACTTGTAACTATATATGCACCAAATATTGGAACACCTAAAAACTTAAAGCAAACATTAACAGAATGAAGGGAGAAGTAGACAGCAGCACAATAGTTGGGGACTTCAATATCCTATTTTCAACACTGTATAGATCAACCAGAAAGGAAATCAATGAGAAAACAGTAGACCTGAATAACACTGTAGACCAAATGCCCCTGAAGACATATATAGAACGTTATATCCAATTGGTACAAAATACACATTCTCCTCAAGCACAGACGAAACATTCTCCAGTAGACAACATATGTTGTTCCACAAAGCAAGTTTTAAGAAATTTAAGAAGATTGAAATAATATCTAGTATCTTTTCCATTCACATTGGTATGAAACTAGAAACCAATAACAGAGGGAAAACTGGAAAATTCACAAAATGTGTAAATTAATCATCACACTCTTGAACAACCAATGAATCAAAGAAGAAATGAAAGGGAAATCAGAAAGTATCTTGATATAAATCAAAACAAAAAAACAGCATAAAATGTATGAGACGCAGCAAAAGGAGTTCTAAGTGGTAAGTTTATAGCAATAAGTGCCTATATTAGAAAAAGAAAGATCTGAAGTAAACAACCTGACTTTAAACCTAAAAGAATCAGAAAAGGAAGAACAAACTAAGCTAGCAAATTCAGTAGAAGGAAGGAAATAACAAAGATCAAAGTGGAAATAAATGAAATAGAGATCAGGGACTATAGAAAAAAAATTAATGAAACTAAGAGTTGGTTCTTTGAAAAGATAAACAAAATGGCAAACCTTTAGCTAGACTAACCAAGAACAAAAGAGACAGGTCTCAATAAAACAAAATTATGAATGAAAGAGGGGACACTAAAACTGATACCACAGAAATACAAAGGATCATAAGAGGCTACTATGAACAACTATATGCCAACAAATTGCATAACCTATAAGAAATGAATAAATTCCTAGAAATAGATAACATAGCAAGACTGAATCACAAAGAAATGGAAAACTTGAACAGACCAATCACAGCTAAAGAGACTGAATTTGTTATCAAATCTCCTAACAAAGAAAAGCCCGGGACCAGGTGGTTTCAAAAGTGAATTCTATGAAATATTTAAAGAAGAATTAATGCTAATCCTTCTCAAACTCTTCCAAAATCTTAAAGAGGAGAGACTACTCCCAAATTCATTTTACAAGGCCAGTATTACCCTGATACCAAAGACAGAAAAGGACACTACAAGAAAAGAAAATTACAGGCCAACATCCCTGATAAATATAGACACAAAAATTCTCAACAAAATACTAGCAAACCAAATTCAATAGCACATTAAAAGGATCATATACCATGATCACGTGGGATTTATCCCTGAGAGGCAAGGATGTTTCAACATATGGAAATCAATAAATGTGATACACTCCATTAACAGAATTAAGGGTAAAAATCATGTAATCCTTTGAAGAAATGCAGAAAAAAAAAAACATTTGATAAAATCCAACATCCTTTTGGGCTGGCCCCATGGTTTAGCAGTTAAGTGCGCGTGCTCCGCTGCTGGCGGCCCGGGTTCGGATCCTGGGCGCACACCGACGCACCGCTTCTCCGGCCATGCTGAGACCGCGTCCCACGTACAGCAACTAGAAGGATGTGCAACTACGACATACAACTATCTACTGGGGCTTTGGGGGGAAAATAAATAAATAAAATCTTAAAAAAAAAATCCAACATCCTTTTATGCTAAAAGTTCCCAACAATTTGGGTATAGAAAGAATATATCTCAACATAATAAAGGCCATATACGATAAGCCTTAGCTAACATCATACTCAGTGCAAATCTGAAAGTTTTCCTTTAACATCAGGAACAAGATGAAGGTGTGCACTCTCACCACTCCTATTCAACATAGTACTGGAAGCCCTAGCCAGAGCAATTAGGCAAGAAAAAGAAATAAAAAGCACCAAAGTCAGAAAGGAAGAGGGAAAATTGTCTGCAGATGACATGATCTCATATACAGAAAATCTTAAAGAAGCCACCAAAAAACTGTTAGAATTGATGAACACATTCAATCAAGTTGCAAGACACAAAATCAAACTACAAAAATTTTTTGCATTTCTACACATTTGCAATGAAATATATGAAAAATAAATTTTTAAAATCCCATTTACAATAGTACCAAAAACAATAAAATACTTAGGAATAAATTTAACCAAGGAGGTGAAAACTTGTATACAAAAAACCATAAAACATCCATGAAAGAAACTGAAAGAGACACAAATAAATGAAAAGATACCCTGTGTTCATGGATCAGAAAAATTAATATTGTTAAAATATCCATACTACCAAAGCAACCTATAGATTCAATGTAATCTTTGTCTGAATTCCAAAGACATTTTTCATAGAAACAAAAAGCAATACTAAAATTCATATGGACCCACAGAAGACCCCAATAGCCAAAGCAATCTTGAGAAAGAAGTACAAAGCTGGGGGCATCACACTTCCTGATTTCAAACTGTACTGCAAAGCTATGGTAATCAAAACAGTATGGTATTGGCATCAAAACAGACAGATCAAAGGGATAGAATTGAGAGCCCAGATATAAAACCACACATATATAGCCAACTAATCTTTGACAACGGTGCCAAGAACACACAATGGGGAAAGGATAGCCTTGAATGATGCAGGGAAAACTGAATATTCACATGCAAAAGTAGTAAACTGGACCCTTATATTACAGCATACACACAAGTTCACTTGAAATGGGTTAAATACTTAAATGTGAGACCTGAAATCGTAAAACTCCTAGAAGAAAACATCTTTGATCATATCTTGGCAATGACTTTTTGGGTATAACACCAACAACACAAGCAAAAATAAACAAGCGGAACTACATCAAACTAAAAAGCTTCTGCACAGCAAAGGAAATAATTAAAATAAAAAGGCAAGCTACAGAATAGGATAAAATACTTGCAATCTGTAGATCTGATAAGGGGTTAATATTCAAAATATATAAAGAACTCATATACCTCAATAGCAAAAAGAAAAGTCTGAATTTAAAAATTAGCAAAGCACCTGAATACACATTTTTCCAAAGAAGATATTCACATTGTCAACAGGTACACGAAAAGGTGCTCAAGATCACTAACCATCAGGAAACGCAAATCAAAACCACAATAATAGATCACCTCACACCTGTTGGAATGGTTATTACCAAAAGATAAGAGATATCAAGTGGTGGCAAGGATGTAAAGGGAATCCTTGTGCACTTTCGGTGGGAATGTAAATTGGTATAGCCACCACAGAAAAGAGAATAGGGGTTCCCTGAAAAATGAAAAATAGTATTACTATTCATCCAGGAATCTCTTTTCTGGGTATATATCTGAAGGATATAAAATCAGTATCTTTAAGAGATATGTGCACCCCCACGTTCGTTGCAGCTATTCACAATAGCCAAGACATGGAAACAACCTAAGTGTCCATCAATGGATGAATGTATTAAAAAAACGTAGTGTATATATGCAACGGAATAATATTCAGCTATAAAAAAGAAGGAAATCGTGCCATTTGTGACAACACAGATGAACTTTGAGGGCATTATGCTAAGTGAAATAAGTCAGACAAGAAAAAGACGAATACTGTATGATCTCACCTGTATGTGGAATGCTAAAAAGCCAAACTCATCAAAACAGAGAGTATATTGGTGGTTGCCAGGGGCTGCTAGGTGGGGGAAATGGAAAGATGTTGGTCAAGGGTACTAATTTTCTGCTATAAAATGAATAAGTCTGGGGATATAATGTACAGCATGTTGACTATAGTTAACAATAATGTATTATATACTTGAAAGTTGCTAAGATAGTAAGTCTTAAAAGCTCTCACTATGTGAAGTGGTAAATGTGTAAACTAACCTTAATTATAATATTATTATAATTGATAATAATAAACTAACCATAATTTATAGTAATGATTTCACAATATATACTTAGATCAAATCATTATGCTGTACACCTTAAACTTACACAATGTCATATGTCAATTATATCTTAACAAAGCTGGTGAAAAAAATTTTTAAATATAAAAGCAGATTCTTCCTCCAACCTTACAGATATTTGCCATTTACTTTGTTTAGGAGTTTCTTTTTTCCTTAGATTCCAGTGAATTATGCTGGGTGTGGGGCAATTATTCAGGAATTCTTTAAATGGTTTCAATAAAGAGGGATTGAGTGATTGTAACAATAATTGAATGACTTGCAAAGGAACAGAGGACTTGCCAGAAGACAGTGAAGAGAATTTAGCCAACACAAAGAACTAATCTAACTTCCTGATCCCACGTGAGATAAAGTGTTAGAAATTAAGAATTTAAGAGGGTTTGCTCCAGATATATGTTGATCATAGAGAAATCTCAGTGGGTACAAGAAATATTTGTAACAAGGTATACAAATGGGAAGCCAAATCTGGAGAGGAGAAGCATTAGGCATTATGTACATGCGAAACGTGGAAATGATAAATTACTGAATGGACTGAAGTGTGAGAGTGGGTCCAATGTTACTTGATATAATATAATGGGAAGGGCTGAATATGCTATATGACATGTTTTCCATCTCCCTGAAATAAGTATTTCAAGAAGTTAATGCTGAGCTATTCTAAAATACAAATTGCCTCTTACCTTGCAATTTTTTGTGCAGCATTCCCCAGAACCACAGTCTTTACCCTTTTTCTTTGTACATGTTCTAGGATCACAACAGCTTTTATGAGTACAATTCTGTAAACAAATGCTCTGTTACTCAATCATGTATGATTAGGTACTATCAGAGAAAACTGCAACACAGAATTTCTTTACAAAGTATGAAGCTTTTCTTAAATTCACAGTTTCAGTAATCCCATTCTTTATATGAGAATTATAGAGATCAACATCTCATTCACCAGTTAGTAAAAGAAATGTGTTGTTTCACTACATTCCATTATAAATTGAACAATAGTAACACACTACTGTGGACTCAAAACCTTAGAGGAGATAGTTATCAGATACCTTGTTAACTACCATTCTCTTCAAACATTTTCTTATATTCTTGCTTTTATAATAAATTGTATAAGCAAAATCCATTCATATAGAATTTCTCTGATGTGAAGCTGTCAAAAGCAACATTCAGACTCCCGGCTCCTCTCTCTGAAATGGCAAAATCTCAAACCTCAACCCTAAAAAAGTGGTCCCAGAAGCCAGGCTAATCTATCCAGATTTGATTTAACTTGGATGTTGGCCCCATACTTACTTATATGTTATAAGAGTCAGTGCCTTTAATCAGCTCTTCTAGTCTTCAATAGTAAGTTTGTTCTAAATTAGGTAGTTTGCCAATATGAGAAGTTTGAGTTTCTGCTTTTGTCTTTTTTGTTATTGGTATTTTTTATTGGTATTTTCAGTGAACAACTTGACCATAGGCAGCAGTATTATATTTTTAAAAAGTTATTTCATATATTGACTTGTGTACCCAAAATTTAAATATTCTTTTGTTAGCTTTTTTTTTCATACTGTTTCTTTTAATCAAATGCTTGGTTATTCTTAGTTGTTTTGTATTTTTCAATCCAACTTTGTATTTGTAAGGGCAGACCTTTTTAAGATCCAGCAATTTCTCAACTACAATTCAGGTTTTCCTACCTAGGCACTGGTTCCCAAAAGGGTTCAGCTACTCCAGTAAGTTGTGTTCTCTGTATTCACTTGTCAATCTTTCCAGTTTATGGGGCAGTGTTTTGGTCTGTGACCTCACGATGGATCTAAGAAGAGTTGTTGATTTTTCAATTTGTCTAGCTTTTTATTTATTGTAAGGACTGAGTGGCAACTTCTAAACTTCTCACATGTCAGACTGGAAACCAGAATTCTTAACTGTCTTTTTATGTATTTGAATAAAAGTCTTTGAATTGGCTTTTGAATATATTTTTATATTTACTCATTTAATTTATTTATTCATATAATTTATATTTATTTATTCATTTAATTTATATTTATTCATATATATTTAAATATATATGAATTATAAATATTTTCTCCCATTCTGAAGCTTGCCATTTTATTTTTCTTGACAGACTAAGAGAAAAAGTCTCTAAATTTGATGAAGTACAATATATCACTTTTTTCTTTAAAACCTCATTCTTATTTGGCATATCAGAAATTTTTCCCTACCATGGGGTCAAAAAGATTGTTTTCTATGTTTTACCCTAAAAGCTTTAGAATTTTAGCTTTTATATTTAGGTCCTTGAGCCATTTCATGTTAATTTTTTTATTGAGGTAACATTGGTTTATAACATTATATAAATTTCAGGTGTACATCATTATACTTCGATTTCTGTATAGACTACATCATGTTCACCACCCAAAGACTAATTATCATCCATCACCATACATATGTGCCCTATTACCCCATGTAGTCACAAATGGCAAGATTTCATCTTTTTATGACTGAGGAGTATTCTATTGTGTATATATACCACATCTTCTTTATCCATTCATCCATTGATGGGCCCTTAGGTTGCTTCCAAGTCTTGGCTATTGTGAATAATGCCACAATGAACATACGGGTGCAAATATCTTTCTGACTTAGTGTTTTTATGTTCTTTGGAAAAATACCCAGAAGTGGAATAGCTGGATCATATGGTAGTTCTATTCTTAATTTTTTGAGGAATCTCCATACTGTTTTCCATAGTGACTGTGAAGTTTACATTCCCACCAGCAGGTGTATGAGGGTCCCCTTTTCTCCACATCCTCTCCAACACTTGTTATTTCTTGTCTTGTTAATTACACCATTCTGACGGGTGTAAGGTGGTATCTCATTGAAGTTTTGATTTGCACTTCCCTAATAATTAGTGATGTTGAACATCTTTTCACGTGCCTGTAGGCCATCTGTATATCTTCTTTAGAAAAATGTCTGTTTAGATCTTTGCCCATTTTAATAGGTTTTTTTGTTATTATTCAGTTATATGAGTTCTTTATATATTTTTGATATTAACCCCTTCTCAGATACATGGTTTGCAAATATATTATCCCAATTATCTTTTCATTTTGTTGGTGGTTTTCTTTGCTGTGCAGTGGGTTTTGATGTACTCTCATTTGTTTATTTTTTTCTTTTCTTTCTCTTTCCTGGTGAGACATGGTATTCAACAAGATACTCCTAAGACTGAAGTCAAAGAGCATACTGCCTGTAGTTTTCTTCAAGGAGTTTTATAGTTTTAGGTCTTGCATTCAAGTTTTTAATCCATTTTGAGTTATTTTTTTGTGTATGGTGTAAGACAATGGTCTACTTTCATTCTTTTGTATGTGGCTGTCCAGTTTTCCCAACACCATTTATTGGAAGAGACTTTCCTTTCTCCATTGTACGTTCTTGGCTCCCTTGTCAAAAATTAGCTGTCCATAGATGTGTGGGTTTGTTTCTGGGCTCTCAGTTCTGTTCCATTGATCTGTGTGTCTGTTTTTGTGCCAGTACCATGCTGTTTTGATTACTATAGCTTTATAGTATACTTTGAAATCAGGGAGCATGATAACTCCAACTTTTTTTTTTTTTTTCTCAGTAGTCCTTTGGCTATCTGGGTCTTTTGTTGTTCCATATAAATTTTGGGATTCTTTGTTCTATTTCCATGAAAAATGTCATTGGGACTTTGATAGGGATTGCATTGAATCTGTAGATTGCTTTAGGAAGTATGGACATTTTAACCATGTAAATATCTTTCCATTTCTTTGTGTCTTCTTTGATTGCTTTCAAAAGTGTTTTATAGGCTGGCCCCGTGGCTTAGCAGTTAAGTGCGCACGCTCCGCTGCTGGCGGCCCGGGTTCGGATCCCGGGCGCGCACTGACGCACCACTTCTCTGGACATGCTGAGGCCGCGTCCCACATACAGCAACTAGAAGGATGTGCAGCTATGACATACAACTATCTACTGGGGCTTTGTGGGGGAAAAAATAATTAATAAATAAAATCTTTAAAAAAAAAGTGTTTTATAGTTTTCAATGAAAGGCCTTTCACCTCTTTGGTTAAATTGTCTCAGGTATTTTATTCTTTTTGTTGCAACTGTAAATGGGATTGTAGTCTTAATTTCTCGGTGTGCTATTTTGTTGTTAGTGTATAGAAATGCAATTGATTTTTGTTTGTTGATTTTCTACCCTGCAACTTGACTGTATTCGCTTATTATTTCTAATCATTTTTTGGTCAATTGTTTAGGGGTTACTGTATATAAAATCAAGTCATCTGCAAATAATGACAGTTTTACTTCTTCCTTTCCAATTTGGATCCCTTTTATTTCTTTTTCTTGCCTGATTGCTCTGGCTAGGACTTCTAACACTATGTTAAATAAGAGTGGTGAGAGTGGGCATCCTTGTCTGGTTCCTATTCTTAAAGGGATGGCTTTCAGTTTTTCACCATGAAATATGATGTTAGCTGTGGGTTTGTCAGATATGGCCTTTATTATGTTGAGGTGCTTTTCTTCTATACCTATTTTATTCAGAATTTTTATCATAAATGTATGCTGTATCTTGCCAAATGCTTTCTCTTCAGCTATTGAGATAATCATATGATTTTTATTCTTCATTTTGTTAATGTGATGTATCATGTTGATTGATTTCCAGATGTTGAAACATCCCTGTATCCTTGGAATAAATTCCACTTGATCTTGGTAAATTGTTGTATTTGATTTACTAGTATTTTGTTGAGGATTTTTGCATCTATGTTCATCAGTGATATTGGACTGTAATTTTCTTTTTTGTGTTGTCCTTTTCTGGTTTTGGTATCAGGGTAGTGCTGGCCTTGCAGAATGAGCTTAAGTGTTCCCTCCTCTTTGATTTTTTGGAAGAGTTTGAGAAGGATAGGTATTAAATCTTCTTTGAATGTTTGGTAGAATTCACCAGGGAAGCTCTCTGGCCCTGGACTTTTGTTTTTTGGGGAGGTTTTTGATTACTGTTTCAATCTACTTACTAGGGATCGGTCTATTCAGATTTTCTATTTCTTCTTAATTCAGTTTTGGAAGGTTGTATGATTCTAAGAATTTATCCATTTCTTCTAGATTATCAAATTTTTTGGTGTATAGCTTTTCATAGTATTCTCTTAATCCTTCGTATTTCTGTGGTATCATTGTAATTTCTCCACTTTCGCTTCTGATTTTATGTGAGCCTTATCTCTTTTTTTCTTGTGAGTCTAGCTAAAGGTTTGTCAATTTTGTTTATCTTTTCAAAGAACCAGCTCTTAGTTTCATTGATATTTTTATTGTTTTTTAAATCTCCTTTACATTTATTTCTGCTCTGATTTTTATTTTCTTCCTTCTACTGATTTTGTGCTTTTTTTGTTCTTTTATTCTAGTTACTTTAGGTGTATTGTTAGATTGTTTGAGATTTTTGTTGTTTGTTGAGGTAGGCCTGCTTGCTATAAACTCCCCTCTTAGTTTGTTATAAACTTCCCCTGATACCAAAACCACTTTTGCTGTATCCCATAAATTTTGGCATTTAGTATTTTCATTTTCATTTGTCTCCAGGTATTTTTTGACATCTACTCTGATTTCTTCATTGACCCAATAGTTGTTAAGTAGCATTTTGTTTAACCTCCACATATTTGTTGCTTTTCCAGTTTTCTTCTTATAGTTGATTTCTAGTTTTACACCATTGTGGTCAGAAAAGATGCTTGATATGATTTCAATCTTCTTAAATTTATTGAGTCTTGTTTTGTGGCCTAATATGTGCTCTATCCTGGAGAATGTTCCATGTGCATTCGAAATGAATGTGTATTCTGTAGTTTTGGGACAGAATGTTCTGTATATATATACTAAGTCCATTTGGTCTAATATGTCATTTATGACCAATGTTTCCTTATTGATCTTTACTTGGATGATCTATCCATTGATGTAAGTAAAGTGTTCAAGTCCCCCACTATTTTTGTGTTACTATCCATTTCTCCTTTAATGTCTGTTAATAATTGCTTATATATTTAGGTGTTTCTACGTTGGGTGCATAGATATTGACGAGTGTTATATCCTCTTGTTGGATTGTTCCCTTGATCATTATGTAGTGCCCTTCTTTGACTCTTGTTGACAGTTTTTGTTTTAAAGTCTATTTTGTCTGATATGAGTATTATTACCCCAGCTTTATTTTCATTGCCATTAAGATGGAATATCTTTTTCCATCCCTTCACTTTCAGTTTGTGAGTGTCTTTAGGTCTGAAGTCTGTCTCTTCTATGCAGCCTATATATGGGTCTTGGATTTTTATCCATACAGCCACCCTATGTCTTTTGATTGGAGCATTTAGTCCATTGACATTTAAAGTAGCTATTGATAAGTAGGTACTCATTGTCATTTTGTTACTATTTTCTGGGTGTTTTAGTAGTTCTTCTCTGTTCCTTTCTTCTTCTCTTGCTCTCTTCCTTTGTGATTTGATAGCTTTCTTTAGTATTATGTTTGTGTTTCTTTCTCTTCATTTTCTGTGTATTTATTATAGGCTTCTGGTTTGTGATTACCGTGAGGTTCATATATAACAACAAATGTAAATAGAAATATATATTAAGTCGATGGTCTCTTAAGTTTGACCTCTTATTAAAGCCTTACACTTCTACTCCCCTTCCCCTACATTTTATGTTTCTGTTATCATATTTAACCTCTTTTGTGTATGTGTGTGTGTATCCCTTAACCTGTTATAATGGAGATAGATATTTTCAGTACTTTTCTCTTTTGACCTTCATACTAGCTTTATAGGTGTTTGATCCACCACCTTTACTGTAAATTTGCCTTTATCAGTCATAATTTTTCTTTGATAATTTTCTTATTCCTATCTGTGGTCTTTTATTTTCCACTTAAATAAGTCCTTTTAACATTTCTTATAAGGCTGGTTTAGTAGTGATAAACTCCTATAGTTTTCGCTTGTCTGGAAAACTCTTTCTCTCTCCTTCCATTCTGAATGATAACCTTGCCAGGTAGAATATTTTGGGTTGTAGGTTTTTTCCTTTAATTACTTTGCATACATCATACCACTCCCTTCTGCCTGTGAGGTTTCTGCTGTGATGTCAGCTGATAGCCTCATGGGGTTTCCTTTGTATCTAACTTGTTGCCTTTCTCGTGCAGCTTTTAGGATTCTCTCTTTATCTTTAATTCTTGATATTTTAATTATAATGTGTCTTGGTGTGGGCCTCTTTGGGTTCATCTGGTTTGGGGCTCCTTTGCTCCTGTACCTAGATGTCTGTTTCCTTCCTCAGGTTAGGGGAGTTTTCAGCTATTATTTCTTCAAATAGGTTCTCTGCTCCTTTGTCTCTCTCTCTCTCCTTCTGGGACACCTATACAGATGTTAGTATACTTGATGTTGTCCCAGAGGTCCCTTACACCATCCCTGTTTTTTTTAATTCTTTCTACTTTTTTCTGCTCACCTTTGGTGATTTCCTCTGCTCTTTCATCCAGATCACTGACCCATTCTTCTGTGTCATCTACTCTTGTTGATTCCCTCTGGTGAATTTTTCATTTCCATCATTGTATTCTTCAGCTCTGATTGGTTCTTTTTTGTATTTTCCAGTTCCTTGTTGAAGTTCTCACTGTGTTCATCTATTCTTCTCCCAAGATCAATGACCATCCTTGTGACTATTAGTTTGTACTCTTTATCAGGTACAGTGTTTTTCTCTTTCATTTAGTTCTCTTTCTGAGGATTTACCCTGTTCCCTTATTTGGAACATATTCCTTTTGTTTCCTCATTTTGCCTACTTTTCTGTGCCTATATCTATGTATTAGGTAGGTCAGCTACATCTCTTGATCTCGGAAATGTGGCCTTCTATAAGAGATGTCTCATGAGGCCCAGCAATGTGCTTCCCTCTCACCACCTGTTCCAAATGTTCCAGGAGTGTCCCCTGTGTGGGCTACATGTGCCCTTCTGTTGTCGCAGAGTTGCTCTTGTTACGGGTGCACAGGTAGCCTAGGCTGGCCCCTGGGCCAGCTGATTGTAAGGCTCAGCCATGTGTGGCTGCTATGGTCACCTTAGTCACTTTATTGCAGGGGGCAAGCCCCGGCACAGCTGGCTGCAAGGTCTAATAGCACACAACTGCTGCTCCTTTGTTGTTAAGTGAGTCAGGCCCCCAGTGTGACTGGTTGCTAGGCTCAGGGGCTCATGATTGCTGCAGGCCTCCAGTGAGGCTCCCTGTGGTGTGACGTTATTGTCAGCTCTTTCAGGAGCACAGACAGGTGTGGCCGGGCCCAGGCATGGCAGCACACAATCTTTTCAGGGATGGAAATGTGGGGCAGATCCCCTGTGTGGCTGTTAGAGATGACCAGCAGCACAAGTCTGTTGTGACTGACATTCCCCACAGCCCACGGGCCCACAGGCCCACAAACCCTGCCAATGCAGGCCCACCCCACACACATGCTCCACTGAGGCAGACCCACTTGCCCCACTGTGGAGACCCCACAAACCCCACCTATACAGGCCCACAAGTTCCCCAAGGGCTTGTTGGTGGGTGGGGCCAGTCCTGGGGCAGATGCCTGCCCTGGTTGAGCTTGATTAAATCAGTGCTCTAGTGGGCGGGGCAGACTCCTGCACTAACAGGCCAAAGGAAGAAATCCAATGGCATCTGCCAGCATCCATGTCAGCCTGACTGAAGTAGATCACAATAATGGCTGCCACCAAGGTCTCAGTCCCTCGGGAGGGGGGCCCAGCTGCCTCTTGCCTCTCTGAGATACTCTTAGAGCTTAGCAAGTGAATCTCTTTTACCAAAGAACTGTAAAGCTTTGTTTTTGGTGTTTTTGTGTTGGTTTCTGGAACGAGTGAATCTGTATGTGGGCCCTTTTTGAGTAGGCTTTTCTTTCTCTAAAGTTCAATAGTTTTTCGGGGTGTATTCTCCTTGGTTTGAAAAGCTAGCAAAGCCAGGTATTATGGGAACTCACCTTGGTTGTGCTGAATTCAAAGGCTGGGACACCTGTTGTGACATAGATCTCCTGCTTAGATCCCCCACGCTCCTCTGGGCAAAGATTCATACCTTTAAGATTGCTCCCGGCCATGAAGCACCATGGCTACGATGTGGTTTCTTCCTCAGCCAAGGCATATTTCTGCCTTTTCCACCCCTGTCAGTGTTGTCCCTTATTGTGGGGTTTTTTTAATCCAGTTTCCAGATCTCTCTAAGAGGTAACTGTTCCACAGATAGTTGTAGATTTGTTGTGGCCATGGGAGCATGTGAGTTCAGAGTCCTCTTATGCCTTCATCATCCCAGAATCCTCAAGTTGATTTTTGTGTATGGTGAGAGGTCAAGGTTTATTTTATTTACATGGAGGTCCAGTTCATACACCACCTTCGTTGAAAAGATTTTCTTCATCCATCGAATTGCCTTAACATATTGGCAGAAAATCACTTGGCCATACAAAAATCATTTTATTTCTGGATTCTCTATACTGTTCCATTAAGGTATATATGTATGCTTTGTCCAATAGCACATTATCTTGATTATAGCTTTATAGAAAATTTTGAAATTTATAGAAAGTTAGTGTATGTGCTCCTCCTTTGTTCTTTTTCTTTTAATGCTTTGTCTATTCCAGCTCCTTTGCATTTCCATATAAATTGTAGTATCAGTTTGTCAATTTCTACAAAAAGATGGGTAGTTTAGATTGGGATTGTGTTGAATGTATAGATCAATTTATGTAGAGCTGAAATCTTAACAATATTGTGTCTTCCAATCCATGAAAATGGGATATATCTCCATTCATTTTAATCTTCTTTCATTTCTCTGAGAAATTTAAGTTTTTATTGTTCAGGTCTTGCACATATTCTGTTAAATTTATCTCCATATATTTCACGTTTTTTGAAACAATATATATGGAAGTGTACTTTTTATTTCACTCCCCACTTGATTATTGCTTATACATAGGAATCCAGCTGAATTTTTTTATATTGACCTTGTATCCAGTGACTTGCATTCAGTAATTAGTTTGGGTAGCTTTTTGGGGGAGATTGCTTAGGAGTCTCTACTCATGTGACCAAATTGAGCTTGATTAAAGACAGTTTTATTTCTTCCTTTTCAATCATATGTGTCTCTCTATCTTGCCCTACTGCAATGGCTGTAGCATCCACTACAATGTTGGATGAAAGTGGTGAGAATGAACATCTTTGCCTTGCTCCAGATATTAGGGGGAAACATTGAGTCTTTCACCAGTAAGTATGATCATAGTTGTACGTTTTTCAGAGATGTACTTTATTAGAGTGAGGAGGTTCTCTTCTATTCGTAGAATGCTGAGAGAGTTTATAATGAATTAGTGCTAAATTTTCTCAAATGCTTTTATTCTTCATCTACTCTGTTATTATGGTGAATTACATTGAATGACTTTCATATGTTAAAACAACCTTGTAGTCCTGGGATAAACCCTATTTGATCAAGACTTATTAAACTATTTATATATTGTTCATGAGGAATATTGTTGTGATTTTCTTTTCTTTTAAATGTCTTGTCAGGTTTTGACTTCAGACCAATACTCCCTTTATGAAATGAGTTGCAAACTGCCTCCTTCATCTATTATCAGAAGATTCACGTATAATTGGCATTATTTCTTCCTTATATGTTTGATAAAATTCACTGCTGAAGAAACATGCGTTTGGAGTTTCTTTGTGAAAAATATTTTAATTGCAAATTTAATTTCCTCACTGAATATAGAGATATTCAAATTTTCTCTCCGATCAGCAGTGATAATTTGAGTCTTTTAAGAAACTTGCCAATTTCAACTAAATTGCAAAATTTAGTCGTGTAAAGTAGTTTTTAATATTCCTTATTTTAATGTATGTAGAATCTGTAGTAATGTGCCCTCTGTCATTCCTGATATTATTAATTTGTTTTTGTCTCATTTTTCCTTCATCAGCACAGTGAGAGGTTTATCAAGTATATTGATTTTTTCCAAAGCACCAGTTTTTTTTGTTGTTTTTTTTGTTTTTTTTTTTATTGCAGTAACATTGGTTTATAACATTGCAAAAATTTCAGGTGTACATCATTGTACTTCTATTTCTGCATGGACTACATCATGTTCACCACCAAAATATTAATTACAACCCATCACCACACACATGTACCGAATTATCCCTTTCACCCTCCACCCTCCCCCCTTCCCCTCTGGTAACCACCAATCCAATCTCTGTCCCTATGTGTTTGTTTATTGTTGTTATTATCTACTACTTAATGAAGGAAATCATACGGTATTTGACCTTCTCCCTCTGACTTATTTCACTTTGCATTATACCCTCAATGTCCATCCATGTTGTCACAAATGGCTGGATTTCGTCGTTTCTTATGGCTGAGTAGTATTCCATTGTGTATATATACCACAGCTTCTTTATCCATTCGTCCCTTGATGGGCACTTAGGTTGCTTCCAAGTCTTGGCTATTGTGAATAAGGCTGCAATGAACACAGGGGTGCAAAGCACCAGTTTTTATTTTCATTGATTTTCATTCTCTGGTTTCTACCTCATTGATTTCTGCTTTTGTCTTTATCATTACTTCCTTCTATTTATTTTGGATTTAATTTAGACTAGTATTTCAGTTTCCCAAAGTAGCATTCTAAAGAATTGATTTCAGACTTTTCTTCTTCTCTAACATAAGCATCTAAAGCTATAGATTTTACTCAAAACACTGTGTTAGCTGAATCTCATAGATTTTGACATGTTTTCATTTGCATACTGTTAAAAATATATTCTAATTGCCTTTGTGATTTCTTCTTTGAGCCATGGGCCATTTAGATGTGATCATTTATTTTCCAAGTATTTGGGGACTTTTTAAGATATCTTATTATTGTTGATTTCTAATTTAATTCTCAACACAAAATAAATATGCTGAGATTTATTTCATGGCCAAGAATATATTTTATCTTGATGAATATTCAAAGAGCACTTGAAAAGAATGTTTATATTTAGTTATTAAACATAGTGGCCAGTAAATATCACTTATATTAAGGTCATTGATAGTATTGTTCAGGTCTCCTAGATCCTTACTGATCTTTTTGTCTAGTTGTTCTATCACGTACTGAGAGATCCAAAGGAAACCTACCTCCAAATACAATAGTGGATTTATCTGTTTCTCCATTTAGTTCTGTCAGTGATTGCTTCATGAAACTTGAAGATCTAACATGTGTATGTATTTCTGTGTGCATATATTATTGTAAATGTATATATATGTTTATTATTGTATCTTCTTTATGTATTTATCTTTCTATCATTTCGAAGCATTACTATATCTGTTTACTTTTTATATTAATATGGTTACTATAGCTGTCTCATATTTACTGTGTGTTTGTTATATCTTTCTTTTTCCATCAATACGGATAAGCATGTAACTGATTCTTGATTTTAATCTAGTCAGACAATCTGTGCCTTTAGATCAGTGTTTTGCCTATTTACATTTAATACAATTATTAATATGTGTGTATTTCAATTTGTCATTTTGCTGTTTGTTTCCTATTTGTTTCGTCTTATTTTTCTTCTGCAATTCTTCCTTTCTTGCCTTATTCTGTGTTAATGAAGTATGTTTAGCATTTTGTTTTAACTCCTCTATAGGTTTTTTAGCTATATCTCTGCATAATTTTTCAATATATGCTCTAGTATTTACAGTAAGTATTTTTAAAATACTATAATCCACTTAGAGTTAATATTGATTTTCTTTAGGTAAACTATAGAAACTTTGCAAAATTTATTTTAATTTCCTCTTCCATCTTTAGTGCTATCATCATTATTGTATAGATGTAGATATATAGATACACACACATATATACACATCCATGTGTATGTGTATTTGTGTTTATATGTATATATACATATGTACATCCATAAGCACATACACATCCATATTTACATGTGAGTATATATGTACCTAAGTAAACACACATGTATGTACATGTGTATACATATTTATATGTACATGTGTATGTGTGTATTTCTATATGAATGCATAGTATATAAGTGTGTATATATTTACATATGTGTACCTGTATATAGCATAGTGAAATTAAGAGAAGAAAAGAAAAAACATATATAATTATTTATATTACCCACATATTTACAATTTCCTGTGCTCATCTTTCTTTCTCTAGATCCGACTGGTCATCTACTACCTTGGCCCTTCAGCCTGAAGAATTTCAAATTCTTACAATTTTTTGTAGTGCAACTTAGAGGCCATTATATATTGTCTCAGCTTTTGCTTAACTCAGAATAGATTTATTTGCTTCTATTTTAAAGGATAATTTCTTTGGGTATAGAATTTTTGGTTGTTAACTTTTTTTTCTTTCAGCACTTTTTTTTTTCTTTTTTTGCTGAGGAAGATTTGCCCTGAGCTAACATCTGTTGCCAATCTTCCTCTATTTTGTATGTGAGCTGCTGCCACAGCATGGCCACTGACAGATGAGTGGTGTCGGTCCATGCCCAGGAACCGAACCCAGGCCACTGAAGCAGCCTGTGCTGAACTTAACCACTAGACCACTGGGGCTGGCCCTCTTTCAGCACTTTTAATTTGTCATTCCAAAGTCTACTGACCTCCATTATTTGTGATAAGAAGTCAGCTATATTTTGTATCATTGGACCCCATATCTAATGTGTATTTTTTTCAGGCTGCAATTAAACTTTTCTTTTATCTCGGGGCTTTGAGAGGTCTTACTGTGCTGTATATAGAATTGGTTTTCTTTGTGTCTATCTACTTATAGTTATCTGAGCATCTGAGACATGTAAGTAAATGTTTTTCTTCAAATATGGGAAATAGTAGGCATTATTCCTGCAAATATTTTGTTTCTGCCGCATTTTTTCTCTTTTCTTTATCTTGAAATCCAATTACACCTATATTGGGCTGCTTAACATTTCCTTTAAGGTCCCTGAGGTTTTGTTCATTTTTCTTCAACTTTTTTTCTCTCTGTTCTACAGATTTTACAGATCTTAATGCTCTATTGTCAAGTTCATGGACTCTTCATTCTGACATGTCTCGTGCTTTTGGGCCCACCCAATGAATTTTTCATTTAAGTTATTGTACATGTCACTTCTAGACTTTAAGGTTATATGTTTTTATGGTTATTTATCCATTGAGATCCCTTAGCTGCTCACTCATTAAGTTAATTTTTCCTTAAATTATTTGAGCATAATTTCCTTTAATTCCCTTAATACACTCAAAACAACTACTCTGAAGTCTTTATCCGCTAAATACAACATCTTGGACTCAGAGTCAGTTTCCCTTAACTGCCTATTTTCCTGAATATGGTTCACACTTTCCTGTTTCTCTGAATGTCTAGTAATTTTTGGTTAATAAGTTGGGCATTACAGAGAAAATGATACAATGACTGTATTCAGCTGTGTCCTTCTGGAGATGTCCTAGCAGGGAGTGGAGTTGCCTGGGCATAAACTATAAACTTTGTCTCCCTTGCAATGTGTAGCAGCTATCTCTGCTCAGCTCAGATGGCTTCCATCTGCTGAATGTTTAGCTTCATTCCCTGATGTAATGTAGCGTTCAGCCAATGATGTAGGCAGAGGCCACACTTAGATTTCAGAGTACAATCTATCTGCAGTTTCCTTGTTTCTGAAGATCCCTCTTTAACTTCCAGTTGCAGTTCCAGTCTGAGGCTCTGTATTCTGACATCTGAAACCAATAAGGCTGCAGATTTCTGCTGCCTGAGTTGCACGTAGTTGGAAAATATTCTCTAAAAACATCATCAATCTCACAGAGCTCACCTGATGCACCTGTGTCTTTCAAGGGTCTCACCCTTCTCTCCTGCCCCATGGGGTGTTTCTGGCCAATGCATATTCACACAGTTAATAATCAGATTTGAGGCCTCACCACTTTCATGATTCTCCCACTTTCAGGATTTTCTCCTTAAATTTCTAGTGGCTTTCATCCCTGAACTCTGTTCTCTGCCACACTGAGTGAGCAGGGCTGCAGTTTTCCACAGTCATTTAATTCAGCCACAGCTATGGAGGTGGAGGAGCACCCTTAGGCTACAAAGACATAATTTCACAATCTCTGCCTATTCCAGCTGCAGTTTTTCAAGAGTACACTCCTCTGGCTTCTTTCTTCATTTGGATAGGTTCCAGTGCCATTAAATTATATATATATATACATATATATATGTATATATATGTAGCATATATAAATATGTATATTTGTATATAATACATTATATATATTTATATATTTAAGATATATTTATATATCTAATATATTCCATATTTTACAATTGCTATCTCTGAGAGTTTTCATACAACTACTTCACTTTGTTGTCAATACCTCCTCTATCATCTTTCATATTTGTTTTGGTTTGATCTTAGTTCCATATTTTTCTTCAAGTACTTTTTTGGAAATTTCTTTATTAAATGTGTTCTTAAACACTTTACTACATGCATTACAGAGTGGGTATCACTTCCATTCACTGAAATAATACTGTGCTAAATACATCTTTCAAGTAGCTTGTTAGAAACATCTTTACTAAATGTGTTATTAAACACTTCTATATTTTTATATTTTCTGCAAGTGATAGATTTCATTTTAAAATATTTTTAATTGGAATCACCTGTCAATGCAAAATTTTTTCTCCCTATATTATCAAACAATGCATTTTGCTATCCCATTGGTAATAGTCTATAGTCTTGAGAGGTTTGTCTGTTTTTTTTACTGCTTATTGTTAATGGTATATTTCTTGAACTCCTTAGACACTGTTTGTGATCACTAATTATAAATTTGGAGCTGATGCCTACACTAAAGAAAGTCAGAAGGTAATATCTGAAGACCCTGAAACATTATCTAAAGGACCTTTGCTCTCCACTTCAAAAAATAGCAAAATTAGGAGATTTAAAGGCTTCTGTATTCCCCAATATTCTTTTTCAAATTTATTTTTATAAAAGACAAGGGTCTTTATCATCTTTTCCAACTATTATACACATATATAGGGAATAAAAAAATTTTTGAAAAACTTTCTACTAACCACTGGAGTGCCACAGTCACACTGTTCACCTTGTTCCAACACTCCATTGCCACATACACTCCTCTGTCTGTAAACTGGCACCTCTGGAATGATGTTCTGAAGACAGTCAAGGCCAGAATTTGAAGCAAAATATTTAAAGTCATCCAAACTACAGGTGCTAAAATCCTTTACACCCTCAGAGTACCTAAAATATAAAAAACATGAGTACAACAAAAATTAATGCTATATATCTCTACATTTCCCCAAACGTATGGTATTTTGAAGAGAGATTTAAAGGGCATTGTTCTTCATGGAAAACAATAAGCACACTTTTAAAAATATTGATTGCATTGCTAACATGTTTTAACATGGTTTTTACATTTAATCAAGAAAATTCTTGTAATGAAAAATAAAAATTCCAAAATCTTTTTCTTGCCATCCATCCTGTTTTAAACAAGACTATCATTTACTTATCCTATGACCTTTATTAAGTCTTTAAACATAGCAACTGTGTTATTCTTATTTACCTTCCCAGTGCCAAACAATTGAATTTTGAATTTTTGGTCTCAGTATTTAATATACTTTTTATCTATTTATATCATTTTTGTATTTTTGTGTAAATAATGACATGCACATGTTTGTATTAACTTTAATAGCATATTTGCTCTCCATAATTAACTAGTTTTCAAATAAAAACATGTTGTTTGAACCACACTATGGGAGAGGCCACAGGAGTACCTGTCCTGATGGAGGGACAGAGCTGTTAGCACTGTGGTAGCAGCTCAGCATCCAACCGAAACACAAGAAACAAGACGATCTAAGAGTAAAGACTATGCCCTAGACCAGGGGTTGACAAACTCTTTCTGTAAAGGGCCTGATAATAAATATTCTAGTCTTATATGCCATATACTCTGGTGCAACTACTCAGCTCTGCCATTAGTGCAAAAGCAGCCATAAACAATATTTAAACCAATAAGCCTGGCCATATTTCAATAAAATTCTTTTTACAAAACAAGGTGCCAGCCAAAGGTCTATGAACTGTTGTTAGCTGACCTCTGCCCTATATGAAAATCTTCTCTACATCAATTTTAACAGAGCCTAAATTCAAGTCTTGACAAGATCCCCAGAGGAGATCGGGTTTGGAAGTTCAGTCCTGCCAATTTAGAGGGATTTGGAAATACCTTGAGTTTTCCGTAGATCATACTAGCAAAGCATAAAACCAAGAATTTAAAATTCAAAATGATTAGCTAATAAATGAATTGCCTGGTAGGAAAAGAATCAATGATTTTCAGAGGAAGGTAGGAGAATCCACGCTTTCTATTGTATTATCAAAAATATCCAATATGCCAATAGTAATAACAGACATACAAAGAAATAAGAAAATGTGATCTATAGTCAATTTAAAAAAAGCAGTAAATAGAAATCAACACTGAGATGACCCAGGTATCAGATTTGGCGTACAGATACTTAAAAGGAACCACTATAAATACACTCAAATAATTAAAGAAAGATGTTTAAATAATTCAGAGAAATTACAGTCTTACAATTCTAGAGCAAAGAAAACTAATTGTAAACAGAAATCAGATCAGTTGTTGCCTGGGGCAAGAGTGGAAGGTAGAAGGAGAGCCAAAGGTCACAAAGGAACTTTCTATGGAGATGGAAATGTTGCATAGCCTGACTGACACTGTGGTTCAGAGATTTATATATATTTGTCAAAAGTCATAAACTTGTACACTTAAAGTATGTAAATTTCACTGTGGACAAATCATACCTCGATAAAGCTGAGTTTTTATAAAGTATATAAATAAAACACTCAAAAAGATGGTGAAATAATATTCTTCTAAGAAATGATTTATCACAGGGGAGAAGAAATAAATTTAGTTATTATCTACTTTGTGCCTTTACAAAAATTGGGGATATCATGGATTCAATAATCAAAGGATAAAATGAAATAAGGAGAAAATATACTGAGTTGATTAGGTCATTATTTGCAGCAGATTTACTGAGCACTTTTCTAGGCAACTGGTATGTAGTAAAATGTAGACCAAGTATCTGCTAGGGGCAAAAAGTATGAACATCGGAAAATAACTATGTGAAATAAGTCAGATCGTTATTGGCACAACAAAGAAAAGTAATAAAACAACATAATGTACAAGGGAATTAAAAATACTATTTTAGAAGAGAAGATATATTTATTTTAAAAAAATACTGTAGCTAACATCTTTCTTATCATGAAAAACTGAATGCTTTTCCCATAAGATTGGGAACAAGGCAAGGATATCCACTCTCACCACATCAATTCACACTGGACTGAAGTTATTTCAAGTGCAATTCAGCAAAAAAAACGAATTACATGAAAATAGATGGAAAGGAAAAAATAAAACTGTTCTTATTCATGGATGACAAGAACTTTGTAGGAAATGTTAAGGAATCAAAAAATAAAATCTCCTGGAATTTCTAATAAGTTTAGCAAGTTTTTGCAGCACAGAAAGTCAATCTACAAAATTCAATTATATTTCTATGTACTAGCAATGAACAATTTGAAAATGAAATTAAGAAAACAATTCTACTCTCAATAGCAAAAAAATAATAAAGTATGTAAGCATAAATTTAACAAAAGTATGTAAACTATAAAGTACATACATTGCTGAGAAAAATTTAAAAATACCTAAATAAATAGGACATACACAATATTCAAGGATCAAAATACTAAATATTGTTAAGATGCTGATTCTCCCAAAATTGAACTATGTAATTGATTAATGCAATACTTATCAAAATCTCAGCAGGACTTTACGTAAAAATTGGAAAGTTGATAATAAAATGTATATGAAAACGCAAAGGACCTAGAATAGCCAAAACAATACCGGAAAAGATGAAAAAACTTGGGGACTTGCACTACCTGATTTCAAAATTCAATATAAAGCTACAGTAATAAAAACGGTATGCTTTTCCATTAGGGTAGGCATACAGAGTAATGATATAAAATAGAGATTCCAATAAAAAAAACCCAAACATTTATGATAAATTGATTTTTGACAAAGTTTCCAAGGCAATTAAATGGGGGAAAGATGGGTCTTTTCAATAAGTGGTATTGGAATAATTGGAAATCTGTATGGCCAAAATGAAAATGAACTTAAACATGCACAATAAACTCAAAATCTATCATGAAATTGCATATGAGAGTTATGAAACCATGAGGCATAAAAGAAAAAAATTGATAAACTGTACTTCATCAAAATTAAAAACATTTTCTTAAAAAAAGGCACTATATGGAGGAAATATTGAAAATCATGTATCTCGTAAAGGACTCATAGCCAGAATATATAAATAATTCTTACAGCTAAATAAGACCATGAAAATCTCAATTTTTATTTAAAAAAATGGACAAAAGTTGTAACTAGGTTCTTCACCAAGGAAGATATACGAAACTATTAAGCGTGAAAATATGTTCAACATCATTAGCCTCTAGGGAAATGCAGATGAAAACCAATATGAGATAATACTACATACCCACTAAAATGATTCAGATTAAACATACTGAACATACCAAGTCTTGGTGCTGATGTGGAACCACCAGGACTGGCTATATAATTTGCAGGAGACAATGAAAAATGGAAATGCAGGGCCCCTTGTTTATAAAGCAGGGAAAAAGTATTATTAATGGTACTAAAATGAAAAGCTTTTTCCTTTCTTCAGCAGTCTCTCTCTCAATGGGTCATGGTATTATTTATTTCCAATTTAATATCTTTCAAAATAAATTTTTAAATTTAAATTATTAACATGAATTGTACTACTCAGCCTTATATTGTACAGTGCAGTGCCAGTTTTAAATGCAAATATCAAAGCATTTAACATTATGCAGATTCACTGAAATAATATAATTCTCACGGTTTGTCCCTAGAGGGTGCCTTCAATCTGGCCAGAAGAGAAAAATACAAGCCAGACTCTGGAAGGTAGAAAGGAAGAAGAAAGTTTCCCCAGGCATGGAGAGGCCTGGGGAATGTTAGGCCTATTTTTGGGGTGTGCTCCATTTGCACTCGAAAAGAATGTGTATTCTTCAGTTGTTGGGTACAGTGTTGTATAATTTTTATTTACTTCACTTTGGTTAATAGAAGTGTATAAGTTCCTAACCAAAAAATTTTTAAAAAGGAATATGTATATTTAATAAAGAAAATTATCTTACACTGCATCTGGTGACATTGTGCAGATATCTCCTGAACAAAGGCAGGTGTCAGTATCTTCATAACTCAATCCCAGATTAAAGCCAAGCAACTGCACGATACTGATAGTATATGACTCCAAGGATAAACCCTCTGGATACTAAATATAAGGAAAAGTTTTCAAAAAGAAATTAGCTAACAATCCTCTTCAGTTATAAAGAAAATAATATTTACTATAATCAAAAATTAGTATATAAAACTCATGTTTAAAATTTATTAATGCATCTAAGATACCTATGTAGATATAATTGTAGTCGAGTTACATAAGCATTTGGATGTTAGACATTAAACATGAATGAGTAAACACAATAGTTTAATTTCAAAATACTATTACTTAATGACAATACCAGCTATCTTAGCAAATCTGATAGAGTCTTAAACATCACATTGTATTGCTTTGAATTATTTTACACAAAAGACCTTTAATATTTTATTTTAATAATCAATTCTACATTCTCTTAATAGCAGGTAGCCTCTAAAATGGACCCCAATGATTCCTGCCTTCTTTTATTTAAGTTCTTGCATATTCCCACTCCATTGAGTATAGGCTGGACTTACGGACTTGCTTCCAATAAACTGAATACAGCAGAAGTGATGGGTAATCATTTCCAAGACAGCTTATAAAAAAGACTGACTTCCTGGATTCTATGTCTCACTCTCCCTTGCTCTCTCTGGGGCAGCCAGCTACTATGTCATGAAGTAGGCCTATGGAGAGGTCTACATTAGTGAACTTGGAAACAGACTTTCTAAAGTCAGCCAACAGCCACATGACTGAGCTTGGAAGCAAATCTTCACACGTTGAACCCTGAGATAACTACAGCCCTAGGTGATAGTTTGATTTCACCCACTAAGCTGCTCCTAGATGCCTGAACCATAGAACTGTATTGTTTTCACCTTCTAGGTTTTGGTATAATTGGTTATGTAGCAATAAAAAATTAATCATCCTCAATAGGTATTGTTGTTGTTCTTTGAATCATTTCCAAGTTCTGCACACAGATGTTTTGGCAGCTTTATTCGTAATTGCCAAAACTTGCAAGCAACTATGATGTCCTTCAGTAGGTGAACAGACAAACTGTGGCATATTTCAGACAATGGAACATTATTTAGCACTAAAAAGAAGTGAGCTATCAAGTCATGAAAAGACATGGAGGAATCTTAAATGCATATTACTAAGTGAAAGAAGCCAATCTGAAAAGGCTACATACTGTATGATTCCAACTATATGACATTCTGTGAAAAACAAAATTATGGAGACAATAAAAAGATCCATGGTTTTGGTGGGGAAGGGATAAATTAATAGTCAGAGCACAGAGGATTTCTAGGGTAGCAAAAATACTCTGTATGATACCATAATGATGGATACATATTATTTGTCCAAATCCATAGAATGTACCACACCAAGACTGAACCCTAAGGTAAACTATGGACTTTGGGTGATTTTGATTGGTCAATGTAGGTTCATCCTTGGTAAAAAATATACCATTCTGGTGAGTAATGTTGATAACGGAGGAGGCTATGTATGTATGGGGGCGGGGGTATGTGAGTAATCTACCTTCCCTTCAGTTTTGCCGTGAACCTAAAACTGCTCTAAAAAAATACTCTCAAAAAAACATAGTTGGTTCCTGATGGACCTGAAATGAGAAAGCATTGTGAGGGAGTGGCAAATAAAGAACAGTTCAGAGGAGAAGATGTCTATGATCCATGAAGATGTTTCTAAATTTTCTATCGCACATATTGCCCTGGGTTGCTTATTGTTCAACTATAGCCACTAAGAGGTAAAAAACAACAACCAACTGATGCATCAGACATTTCAGTCAACCTTCAGAGAAGAGATAGTAATTTCCTTTACTGGAAGACTGCCTGAACTCAAGCAATCCCTCCGTCCTTTATCCCAGCTTTTGATCAAAAGCAGTTCTTAAGACAAAATACAAGGCCTTGCTAGGACACTCTTTATCCCCTTTGGAGCTAAAGACATCATTAATAGAAACCAAGGAACACATTTCACTTCTCAGAAGACACAATACTGGTTTCTTGAAAAAGATATTCAATATACCTTTCATGTTCTTGATAGGTTCCAGATAGTTGGCTTAATTGAGAAATATAACGGTCTCCTCAAACAATTCCTTTTCAAATTCTAGTCCAGCAAATGGACCTCTAAATGGGTGTCTATATTGTCCACGGTTTTCATCTCTCTTAATTGAAGGATGCTTGGTTGACTTGAACCTCAAACCAACTTTAAAACACTTTCCCATTGCCCTCTCCTATATTTAAAGGGGGTATGTCTTGCCTCCAGGTAAATATAGACTCACTATATATGAGGCCCTTTAATTATGTCTTCCCTATCTTTATAATTTTTTTTTATCTTGCCCTATCCCATAAGGGCTGGAGGCCAGATCCAGGCTGCATACTCTCCTGGGATCTGTTAACCATAGATTTCCCCATGGCCCAGGCAGCTGCTAATCTGATATGAGACCGATTTGAGACTAAACTCCTACCACTACAGAAATAAAACTGTCAAGAGCAGCTGCTTGACAGTAGCCCAGCATCATGGGCTACACAGACAGCAAGCTCAGAAAATATAATAGAGTCCCTAATATCAAAGTAAGAAAACCAATAAATTTCCTGTGTTCAATTTGTGCCATAAGAGAGGCAGTCTTTGAGCAGGCCTGGGGTGGAGGTTTTAGTGTCTGGGGTAAGTTGTTATAATTGCTTGTAAAGGAGGTATAAATTGATCATAAGTGATGGTTTTAGAGGTTTCTCTAACTAATGAAAATGAGATTTAATGCATGTGCCTTTTGACAGCTATTTCAGCTGTGGTGTGAAAAAATGTGTGTGTGTGTGTGTACATGTGTGCACTTATTTACATATATGTTAATAAGGTCATTAGACAATGGGTAAAAGCAATCAATAAGACAGTGATACTGTGATACTTAATGAATGAGGAAACCACAAATTGAGATGGTTGAACAACTTGCACCAGAATACACCTAGAAACTAGGTCTGATTTCTAATCACAGAATGAAGGCAGATACAGAATATAAGAAGAACTTTTGGTCTCCAAACATTCCCCAAGTTACCAATGTCTTTAAGGCAAATAGCCCAAAACATCTCTGCTACCTTCTCTTCAAGGCTGCCTTGTATCAGACATGGAGGGGTCTAGGATGTGTTCACAAATAGGTGAACTGCACCACTCTCCTTACAATCCACCCAGAAATCCCAACCAGTAGTGACTGGCCAGGCTTCTCATGGCTGAGACTCCATTACATTTATGGAATGTTCAAGATCACATTTCCTAGCATGATAAATGTTGCCGAGGAACCTCCCTTGTCATGCAAACCTGAGACTATCTGTCAAACCACAGAGACCACAGTGAAGTTAGCAGGCCTCACCTTGGCTTTGTCACAAATTTTACTCTTAATCTCTTTTCATTCTACAGATACTTGTTAAGGGCCAACTGAGAATTCAGCACCAATTGCTAACATTTGTGTGCCAGGTCCTGTAATGAGCTATTTATGTTTATTAACACATTTAATATTCACAAAGACCCTATGAAGTAGGTACTAGTCTTACCCCCATTTTACAAATGAGGAAACTGAGGAACAGAGAGTAACATGCCCAAGGTCACGCACCTGGCAAGTGGTGGAGCTGAACAGACACCCAGGAAATCTGCTTATACACTATCATGAATGTTATAACAAAGACACAACCCCTGCCCTCAGGGAGCTTCCACATAACAGAAAATATAGAGGTAAACCTTTATGTTGAGTGAATGGTTTAGTAAAAAAAAAAAAAAGACAGAGATTGTCAGAGTGGATTAAAAAACAAGACCCAACTATAATTTGTCTACAAGAAATCCACTTAAATGTAAAGACACAGATAGATTAAAAGTAAAAGGATGGAGAAAGATATGCAGGCTTACACTAATCAATAGAGAGCTGGAATAGCTATGTTAATATCAGACAAAGAAGACTTCAGAAAGAATAAAATTATCAGGGATATAGAGGAGCATTACATAACAATAAAGGGGTCAATTCTCCAAGACATAACATTCCTTAATGTATATGCACCTAACAACAGAGTGCCAAAATTCATGAGGCAAAAAAATGACAGAAAAGGAGAAATAGACAAATCCACTGTTATAGTCAGAGACTTCAGCATCCCTCTATCAGTAATTGGCAGATATAGCAGGTATAAAATGAGTAAGCATATACTTGAATTGAACAGCACCATCAATCAACTAAATCTAATTGATATTTATAGAATACCTCATCCAACAACAGCAGAATACACATTCTTCTCAATCTCACATGGAACATTCATCAAAATAGACCCACATTCTATGCCATAAAACACACCTCAACAAATTTTTTTAAAAAAGAAAATCATACATAGTATGTTCTTAGACCACAATGGTGTTAAACTAGATATTAGTAACAGAAATATATTTGTAAAAATCCCAAAATATTTAGAGATTAAATAGCATGTTCCTAAATAATACATAGGGCAAAGAAGTCTCAAGAGAAATTTTAAAATATTTTAAACTAAATGAAAATGAAAACATGACTTATCAAAATTTGTGATATGCAGTAAACGCAGTGCTTAGAGAGAAATTCACAGCAGGAATGAATGCACGTATTACAAGAGAAGAAACATCTAAAATAAATAATATATGCTTCCACTTTAGAAACTAGAAAAAGAACAAATTATATCCACAGTAAGCAGAAAGAAAGAAATAATTAACATTAGTACAGAACTCAATAAAATTGAATACAGAAATTAATACAGAAAACCAACAAAACAAAAAGCTAGTTTTTGAAACATCAATAAAATTGAAAAAACTATAGTTACCAAGAAAAAAAATGAATGAAGACACAAATTACATCAGAAATGAAAGATAAATAATCTAGATTACACTCTCCTTAGCAGAAGCCAACTCAAAGATTATGCAAATATTGGACTAAGCAGACAAAGACTTTAAAATAACCATGATAAGAACATATATGAGAGTGACATCAGCAAGATGGCAGAATAGGCGGTCCCTTGTTCACATCTTCTCTCAGCAACAATAATTTGGCAGCCATCCATGGACAAAAGTGACTTTGTGGGAGCTTTAGGATCCAGGTAGGAGATTGTGAAACGTCAGTGGAGCCCTAAGCTGAGGAGAGCCACTTTGAGAAGGCAGTTCCATGCCCAGGTGCCAGATCCTGACTATGGTCTTGGGTTACAGATCTGGAAACAGCCATGTCCCTCTGTGGATTTGGCTACAGCTCCATTTGGCTTTGGTCCTGCCGCTAGCCTATCCACCAAGGGACCTGGCAGGAGTTATGCCCACCTGTGCCTTGAGTAACAAGTCCATCAACTTCAGTCCTGGCTGTGGACCTGAGCAACCCATGACCCAGCTCCAGCACCAATTAGTCACCAATCCTGCCTGCACAGGGACCATGCAGGAGACACTTATCTATGCCCCTGAGGTGGGCCCTCTGACCTTGGTTCAACTATGGATCCTGAAACAGCCCTAGAACTTGGCTCCAGCCCCTCCCAACCTGTCTGGAAGCAGTGCTTCCTGCCCAGGATTTGCCAGGAGATACATTTGTCCATGACCCCAGAGGAGGGCCCACCAAACTCAAACCAGCTATGAATCTTAGAGCAACCCTGTAAACTGGCTGCAGAGTAAGATAAAGGATCCTATAGATGAAATGGTATTTCATATTGTGTATGCATCTGGGTAGCCTGAATAACGTCGTGATATTCCTGAGAGGTTAAGAAACTCTCACAGGCATGGCACAGGAGCAGTCTTGCCTGCCCAGGGACTCAGAAAGACACATGTCCACCCATGCTACTAGAAACAGTCTTACGAACCTTGGTCCAACAGCAAATCCTGAAGTGACCCTATAACTCAGTTCCAGCTCCTCTAAGCTGCAGTCCAGGACATTCCTGCCCAACCAGAGACCACTGGGAGACATGCCTGTTTGTGCTCCCAGAGACAGGCCTGCTGACCTGTATGACCACAAACCCTAAAGCACCCTGTGACTTGGCTCTAGGCCCACCCAGCTACAGTCCAGGAGCAGTCCTGCTCACTCACTCATCAGTGTCCACAGAAGCAGGCCCACCACACTCAGTCTGAATTTTGAACCCAAGGCAGCCCTGGGACTTGGAGCTAGCCCTTTTCAACCATGGACTAAGAGCAGTCCTTCCTGCCCAGGAACCTATCAGGAGGCAACCCTGTCAGTGTCCACAGAGGCCGGCCTTCAGAACTTGGTCTGAGTTGTGGACCCTGAAGCAGCCCACTGACTCAGTTCCAGCTCCTCTCAGGTGCCGTCCAGGGCCAATCCTTCCCATGCAAGGACTCATTCAGTGACCTGATGGGAACAGAAAAGGCACATCATCTGTGGACCCTGAGCACACTCTTGTCCCAGCTCCAGCCCTACTGACCAAGGCCTGGAGTCAGTCCTATTCACCCAGGGACCAAACAGAATCCATGTCCCCTCAAACCCTTGGTAACAAGCTCACCAACCATGGACCCAGCAATAGCCACATTACCCAGCTCCAACCCTGCTCAACTTAGACCCTGGAGGCAATATCATTAGCCTGGGGACACAACAGGAAAGGTCTTCAGCTGCCAAAACTAGTCTGAAATGACTGGAAGAGGTGTTTGTTCTTTCAAATGCTCAGATACTCACACAAGGCTAAAGAGACAGACACACACACAAAAAAATCAGGCAAACATGACACCAACAAAGGAAAGTAATAAAGCTTCAGTAATTCACCCCAAAGAAATGGAGATCTGCAAACTGACAAAAAATTCAAAATAACCATCTTAAAGAAGATCAATGAGATGAAAGAGAACACAGACAAGCAACTAAATGAAAGCAGGTAAACATGAAAGAACAAAATGAAGTTTAATAAAGAAACAGAAACCATAAAAAAGAACCAAACAGAAATTCTGGAACTGAAGAATAAAATAACAGAAATAAAAAACTCAATAGAGAGCTTAAACAACAGAACTGTCATGCAGAAGAAAGAATCAGCAAACTCAAGGTCAGGTCATTTGAAATTAGCCAGTTAGAGGAACAAACGTAAAAAGAATGAAAAAGAGTGAAGAAAGCATACAAGACATAAGGGATACCATCAGGAGAATGAATATATACATTATACGAGTCCCAGAAGGAAAAGAGAGAAAGAGAGAGAACAGGGAAGAAAGCTTATTTAAAGAAATAATGGCTGAAAACTTCCCAATCTTGGGAGGGAGAAGGACATCCAGATACATGAAGCCCAAAAGACTCCAAGGAAGATCAACTCATGGAGACTACCCTGAGACACATTATAATCAAATTGTCAAAAATCAAAGGCAAAGAGATAATTTTGAAAGCAAGAAGAGAAAAGACACTAGTCATATACAGGGGAACCTCCAATAGGCTATCAGTAGATTCATCAGCAGAAGTATTGCAGGCCAGGAGGGAGTGGGACAATATATTTAAAAGGCTGGGGAAAAAAATGGCAATGAAGACTACTTTACCCAACAAAGCTGTCCTTCAGAAATAAACGAGAGATAAAGACATTCTAAGACAAACAGAAATGGAGGGCGTTCATATCACTAGACCTTCCCTACAAGAAATGCTATAGGTATTTATTCAAGTTGAAATGAAAAGATGCTAATGATATGAAAGCATATG
Organism: Ceratotherium simum simum; assembly: GCF_057802395.1. Classification (NCBI taxonomy): domain Eukaryota; kingdom Metazoa; phylum Chordata; class Mammalia; order Perissodactyla; family Rhinocerotidae; genus Ceratotherium; species Ceratotherium simum. The sequence goes on along the minus strand of NC_141927.1, from coordinate 35,908,121 downwards.
AATGTACAAAACTCACTGGAAAGGTACGAATATTGTCAAATTCAGAATACACTAATAGCATAATGGTGGTGCATAAATCATTTTTAACTTTGGCATAAGCTTAAAAGACAAAAGTATTAAATATAACTTTAGCTATAATAATTTGTTTATGGGTACACAATATATAAAAGATGTAAATTGTAACAGTAACATAAACTGTGGAGGGAGGAGAAGTTAAAGCATAGAGTATTAATATGCAGTCGAAGTAAAATTTTTATCAGCCTAAAATGGACTGTTATAACTGTAAGAAGTTTTATGTAAGCCTCATGGTAAACACAAAGAAAAAACCTGAAGTACATACACAAAGATAAAGAGAAAGGTATCAAAGCACACCACTACAAAAAAAATATCAAGTCACAAAAGAAGATAGCAAGAGAGAAATAAAATAACACAGGAACTACAAGAGAGTTGGAAAACAATTAACAAAATGGTAACAATGAGGGGCCGGTCCAGTGGCATAGTGGTTAAGTGCACGTGCTCCGCTTCAGTGACCTGGGGTTCATGGGTTCAGATCCCGGGTGTGGACTGATGCACCACTTGTCAAGCCATGCTGTGGCAGTGTCCCATATAAAGTAGAGGAAGACGGGCATGGATGTTAGCCCAGGGCCAATCTTCCTCAGCCAGAAAAAGAGGAGGATTCGCATCAGATGTTAGCTCACAGCTAATATTCCTCCCCACAAAAAAAAAAAAAGAGAGAGAGAGAGAGACTCACTTAAGCTGTAAAGACACACAGACTGAAAATGAAGGGATGGAAAAAGGTAGTCCAGGAAAATGGTACCCAAAGAGAACAATGTTTAGATAAATGTTAAATCAAAAACTGTCACAAGAGACAAAGAAGGTCCTTACATAATGATACAGGGGTAAATTCATCAGGAGAATATCACAATTTTAAATATGTCTGCACCCAACGTCAGAGCACTTAAATGTAAAGCAAATATTAACAGAAACGTAGGAAGAAATAGACAGTGATACAACATATTAGGAGACTTCACTACCCTACTTTGAACATTGGGTAGATCATCCCAAAGAAAAGCAATAAGGAAACAGTGGACGTGGACAACACTATAGACCAAATGCATCTTAACAGACATACACGGAAAATTTCATCAAACAGCAGCAGAATACACATTCTTCTCAAGAGTACATGGAATATTCTCTAGGATAGATCATATGTTATGCCATAAAAAATTCTTAAAAATTTAAGAACATTGAAATCATATCAAGTATCTTTTCCAACAATAGCATGAAACTAGAAATCAATAACAAAAGGAAAATTGAAATTTTCGCAAAAATGTGGAAATTAAACAACACACTCCTGAACAATCAATGGGTCAAAGAAGAAATCAATAGGGAAATAAAAAACATCTTGAAACAAAAGAAAACAGAAACAAAACATATCAAAATTAAGAGATGCAGCAACAGCAGTTCTTAGAGGGAAGTTAATAGCAACAAATGCGTACCTTAAGAAAAAAGAAAGATCTCGAATAAACAACCTAATTTTAACTTCAAGGATCTAGAAAAATAAGAACAAACTAAGGCCAAAGTTAGAAGGAAAGAAATAATAAATACCAGAGCAGAATTAGATGAAATAGAGACTAGAAAGAACAGAAAAGATAAATAAAACTAAGTTGGTACTTTGAAAAGATGACCAAAATTCACAAACCTTTAGCTAAGGTAATCAAGAAAAAAGAGAGAGGACATAAATAAATAAAATGATAAATGAAAGAGGAGACATTATAAGAAATACAAAGGATTATAAAAGACTACTACAAACAATTATATGTCAACAATTTGGATAACCTAAAAGAATTGGATAAATTCCTAGAAACATACAACCTACCAAGATTGAATCATGAAAAAATAGAAAAGTTGAACTGACAAATAATGAGTAGGAGATTGTATCAGCAACCAAAAACCTTACAACAAAGAAAAGCCCAGAACCAGATAGTTTTACCGGTGAATTATACTAAACATTTAAAAAGAATTAATGCCAATACTTCTCAAACTCTTACTAAAAAATTGAAGGGGATGGAAAACTCCCAAATTCATTTTATGAAGTCATCATTATCCTGATACCAAAGCCAGATAAGGGCACTACAAGAAAAGAAAACTACAGGCCAATATCCCTGATGAACACGGAAGCAAAAATTCTCAACAAAATACCAGCAAACCAAATTCAACAGCACATTAAATGGATGAAACACCATAATCAAGTGGAATTATCCTGGAATGTAAAGATGGTTCTACAATTGCAAATCAATAAGTATGACACACTACATTAACAAAATGAAGGATAAAAATTACATGATCCTTCTAATAGATGCAGAAAAAGCATTTGACAAAATTCAACACCCTTTCATGATAAAAATTCTCAACAATTTATGGATAGAAGAAGGAATGCACCTCAGTATAATAAAGTCCATATATGAGAAGCCCACAGCTCACACCATACTCAAGGATGAAAAGCCGAATGCTATTCCTTTGAGATCAGGGACAAGACAAGGGTGGCCACTCTTACTACTTCCATTCAACATAGTACTAGAAGTCCTAGCCAGAAGAATTAGGCAATAAAAAGAAAAAAATGTCATCCAAATCAGAAAGGAAGCAAAATTGTCTCTGTTTGCAGATTACATGATCTTATATATAGAAAATACTAAAGACTCCACCAAAAAAAATCAGTTTGGTTTCTATAACAATGAACTGTCTTAAAAAGTATTTAAGAGAATAACCTCATTTATAATAGCATCAAAAAGAATAAAATACTTAGGAATAAATTAAACCAAGGAGGTAAAAGATCCCTACACTGAAAACTATAGGACATTGATGAAAAAAAATATTGAAGAAGAAATTGAAGAAAATTTCACAAATAAATGAAAGATATCCCATGTTCATGGATTGGAAGAATTAATATTGTTAAAAATATCCTTACTATCCAAAGGTATATACAGAGTCAAAGCAAGCCCTATCAAAATTCCAATGCAATTTCCACAGAAATAGAAAAAACAATCCTTACATTCGTATAGAACCACAAAAAATCCCAAACAGCCAAAGCAATCCTGAAAAAAAGAACAAAGCTATAAGCAACACACTTCCTGATTTCAATTATCTTACAAACCTATAGTAACCGAAACAGTATAGTACTGGCATTAAAAACAGATGTGGTTCCTCCCTGTTCAACAGACAGCCACATCTTCTTGTGCAGTGCCAGCTGCATCTCTGAGATATGAAAGTGAATGTCGGAGCAAAGATTTGGCCATATTGGGCTCCTGGTAACCAGGGCTGCTTTTGACTCTGGCAATGTGAATACTGTCACCATCAATGACCTCTTCATTGACCTTACCTACATGGTCTACATGTTCCAGTTTACTTCCACCCTGTATATGTGTGGGTTTATTTCTGGGCTCTCTATTCTGTTCCATTGGTCTATGGATCTGACAGTTCAATGGCACAGACAAGGCTGAGAATGGGAAGTTTGTCACCAATGGAAAGCCCATCTCTATCCTCTGGGATCAAGATCCTGCCAACATCAAACGGGATTATACTGGTGCTGAATATGTTGTGGAGTCCACTGGTGTCTTCACTAACTTGAAGAAGGCTGAGGTTCACTTGAAGGAGCCAAAAGGGTTATCATCTCTTCTCCCTTTGCCAATGCCCCCATGTTTGTGATTGGCATGAACCATGAGAAGGTATGACAACTCCCTCAAGACTGTCAGCAAGGCCTCCTGCACCACCAACTGCTTGGCCTCCCTAGCCAAGGTCATCCATGATAATTTTTGCCTCATGGAGGAACTTATGACCACAGTTCATGCCATTACTACCACCCAGAATACCATGGATGGCCCCTCTGCAGAGCTGTAGTGATGCCTGAGGGGATTCTCAGAACATCATTCCTGCTTCTATTGACACTGCCAAGGATATGGGCGAGGTCATCCCTCAGCTGAATTAGAAGCTCTCCAGCATGGCTTTCCATGTCCCCACACCCAGTGTGTTCAGCTATGGATCTGAATTGCTGCACAGGGAACGCTGCCAAATATGATAACATCAAGAACTTGATGAAGCAGAAATCAGAGGGCCCCTTAAAGGGCAACCTGGTCTACAGTGAAGACCAGGTTGTCTTCTGTGATTTTAACAGTGACACCCATCCTTCCCCCTTGGATGCTGGGGCTAGCATTGCTCTCAATAACCACTTTGTCAAGTTCATTTTGTAGTTTGACAATGAATTTGGCTACAGCAACAGGGTGGTGGACCTTATGATCTATAAGGCCTCCAAGGAGTAAGAACCGCCTGAACCACCAGCCCCAGTGAGAACACGAGAGGAAGAGATAAGCCTTTAGCTGCTGAAGAGTCCTTGCTCTAACTCAGTCCCCCACCATACTAGAATCTCCCGATCTCACACTTTCCATCCTAGATCTCTTGAAGAAAGGGAGGGGCTTAGGGAGCCCTACCTTTTCATGTACTATCAATAGAGTATACTGTACCCCCACCAAAAAACAGACCTATAGATCAACAGAACAGAAAAGATAGCCCAGAAATAAACCCACATATACATTCAACTAATCTTTGACAAGGGCACCAAGAATACACGATGAAGAAAGGATAATCTCTTGAATAAATGGTGCTGGGAAAACTGGACAGCCAGATGCAAAGGAACGAAACTGAATCCTTATAGTACACCATTTACAAAAATTAACTCAAAATGGATTAAGGACTTAAGATAAGGCCTGAAATCATAAAATTCCTAGAACAAAATATAGCTGAAGATCTTGACATTTGTCTCGGCAACAATTTTTGGGTATGAAACCAAAAACACAGGTATCAAAAGCAAAAATAAACAAACAGGACTACGTCAAACTAAATAGCTTCTGCACAGCAAAGGAAACAATCAACAAAATAATAAGGTAATCTATGAAATGGGAGAAAATATTTGCAAACTTTATATCTGATAAGTTTTAATATCCAAAATGTATAAGGAAGTCATGGAACTCAATAGCAACAACAACAACAACAAAACCAACCTGATTAAAAAATGGGCAATGGACCTGAATAGACATTTTTCAAAAGAAGACAAATGCCAACAGTTATATAAAAAGGTCCTCAACATCACTAATCATTAGTGAAATGCAAATGAAAACCACAATGAGATATCACCTCACACCTGTTAAGATTGCTATTATCAAAAAGACAAGAGAAAACAAGTGTGGGTGAGGGTGTGCAGAAAAGGGAACTTCATGCACTGTTGATAGGAATGTAAATTGGTACAGCCATTATGGTAAACAGTATGGAGGTTCCTCAAAATATTAAAAATAGAACTACTATATGATCCAGCAATCCCACTATAGGGTACATACCCAAAGGAAATAAAATTAATATCTTGAAGAGATATCTGCACTCCCATGTTCATGCAGCATTACTCAAAATAGCCAAAATAGCCAAGATATGGAAATGACCTAAGTGTCCACGATGAATGGAAGAAGGAAAAAAGAAGGAACTCCTGTCCTTTGAGACAACATGGATGAACCTGAAGGACGTTATGCTAAGTAAAATAAGCCAGACACAGAAAGATAAATACTGTATGATCTCACTTTTTGTGGAATCTAAAAAAGCTGAACTCATAGAACCAGAGAATAGAATAGTGGTTGTCAAGGACTGGGGAGTGGGAAAACACGGAGATGTTGGTCAAAGGGTACAAACTTTCAGTCACAAGTTGAAGAAGTTTCAGGGATGTAACGTACAGCAATGTGACCATAATTAGTAATACTACTGTATGCTTGAAATTTGCTAGGAGAGTAGATCTTAAGTTTCTCACCAAAAAAAATGGTAACTATGTCAGTTGATGGATGTGTGAGTTAACTTGATTGTGGTAATCATTTCACAATGTATACGTATATTAAACCAAAAAATCACGTTGTACAACCTAAATATATAAAATTCTCACTTGCCAATTTTTCAATAAAGCCATAAAATAAGATACATAGGAAATGAATGGTAGACAAAGTAGATTAAAAAATGAAAAAATTCACAAAAGCATTGAAATTTATAAACAAATAAAATGAACATTGCAGAACTGAAAAAAACGAATATCTGAAATAGCAGAATACGGAATTATTGAACAGAATTACAAGTCATAGAAAGTACTCAAACAGAAGAACAAAACAAAAAAAAGGAATAAAAAAAACTAGAGTATAAATGACATGCGGGGCATCTTCTAAAGGCCTAATATATGTTTAATTAGAGCCTAACAAGAAGAGGTGGAAGACACGGGAGAAAAATAATATCTGAACTAATAATGGTTGAGAATTTTCCAACATTGATAAAAGTCATCAATCAAAAATTTCAAGAAGCATCACCAACATAAAGGAGAAAGATCAAGTAAAATGAGTGTAGGTCTATGACAGCCTCTGCAAGGGCTGTTTCACCTCCAGCTCATCCTGGCTTCTAGGAAGCAGGTCTTCTGTTCTCAGTGAAAAGTGTCACCATAACGCTTAACAATGACTGGCCTTGATCTCCCCCTTTTTGTCCCTTTAGACACTGAGTCTGTCGAAAGTGACCCTGGTTTCAATGTGCCCTCAATCATCTGGCTGAAACAAACAATAATTCCTCATGGAACATAAGAGCAATTAGACTTTAAATTATTTATATGAATAATTTTTAAATGATTGAAATACAATTACAGATAACCAGACTCAAAAGGAAAAAAAAATACATGAATAAGAATTAAAAGGAGTGCCAGACAGCAGAAAACCAACAGTGCCTCCAGATATTTAAACTATCAGACACAGGATTTGATTTAACTCTGCAATATAAAAACGCAAAATACAGTATAGCCCATGCCACTTTCTGTTGTTGAAGTAAAACATAAGTATATGTCTATATTTCTATAAGAAACACTGGAGGAATTATGTAAGAATCTGATGAAATGTGATGATAGAGGATTAAATGAGAGAATAAAACTTTTCTGGTTATATCTTTTCACTAACATTTTTAGATCTACATAATTGTGGTACTTTAAAAATAAAATTTTATTTTAAATGTATTTAAACAAATATATAGACATCCTGAATATGTCATGGATATAAATATTCAAATAATTTAGCAGATATGGTGGTTACGAGATGTGAAGGAGGCAGGGAGGAGGATGAAAGGGATGATTAGGCACATGTGTGTGGTGATGGATTGTAATTAGTATTTGCGTGGTGAACATGATGTAATCTATGCAGAAATAGAAGTATAATGATGTACACCTGAAATTTATACAATGTTATAAACCAATCTTACTGCAATAAATAAATAAGAAAAAGTAAATAGAAATTCTAGAAACAAAAAAGGTGACAAAATTTTTTAAATATAAAGTGTTAACAGTAGCTTAGAAACAGCTGAAAACATTAAAATTGAATTTAGATCAGAAGAAATATCAAAATGTAGCATGAAGAGAAGGGAAAACAGAGAATCTAGGGTAAGAGACACAGAGAATACGTTGAGAGTGTCTATCACATGCTTAACTGGTTATCTGAAGGAAAGTAGAAAATAGTGTAGAAGCAAAATAGTTGAAAAGACAATGAACTCATAGAACATACAACACCCAGAGTCAACCATAATGTAAACTATGGACTTTGAGTTTTTCTGATGTCTCAGTGTAGGTTCATCAATTGTAACAAATGTACCGCTGTGGTGGGGGATGTTGAAAACGAGGGAGGCTATGCATGTGTGAGGGCAGAGTGTATGTGGGGAATATTAGCAATTTCCCCTCAATTTCGCTGTGAATTTAAAACTGCTCTAAAAAATTTAATTCTTAATTTAAAAAATGATTTGTAACCAACGCTTTTGGGAAAATAGTTTGTCTCCGGGCCAGCAACGATAACTTGAAATTGAAGTTAACATAGTCACTAATTTTCTCAAACTTTTTATAAAACTTTGTACTTAACTGTTATATGTCAGGGAACAAAAAAAATAATAATAATGGCAGAAAATTTTCCACAGCTGATGAAAAGTAACAATCCACAAATTAAAGAATCCTCCTCGGGGCCGGCCTGGTGGCGTAGTCGTTAAGCACACGTGCTCTGCTTTGGCAGCCCAGGGTTTGCAGGTTCGGATCCCCGGCGCACACAGAAGCACTGCTTGTCAAGCCATGCTATGGCGGCGTCCCAGATAAAGTAGAGGAAGATGGGCACAAATGTTAGCCCAGGGCCAATCTTATTTGGCAAAAAGAGGAGGATTGGCATTGGATGTAAGCTCAGGGCTGATTTTCCTGACACACACAAAGAAGGAATCCTCCTAAAAATCCCAAAATGATAAATACGGAAAGATATTTATGCAATACACATTAATTTAAAACAGCAGAAAGGAAAAACAAAGAAAAATTGAAGTGCAATAACATAAATCAATAAAAAAAGATAAGTAGAAAAATCCCATTTGTTTGGAAATTAAAAATATACTTCTAACTAACCCAACAGTCAAACTAGAAATCACAAGGGAAGTAAGAAAATAACTTGAAATTGAAGATAATACAAATATATATCAAGCTTGTAAAATGCAAGTAAAGCTAGGCATAGAAAAAAATTACAGTCTTAACATAAGTGCATAAAAAATAAGTCCTGAAAAAGTTAAAGAATAAAGGCCAGCCAAAAGGAAAGAATAAATCAGAATAAAAACAGAGGTTAGTGAAATTAAAGACAAATGTAAACTTGAGATGATCTACAGAGCAAAAGTTGGCTCTTTGAAAAAACTAATAAAATTGAAAACATCTAATGAGATTGATTAAGAAAAACCAAAGAGCAAACTCAAAAGGTCAACATCAAGAATTAAAAATCTGAAATCAGCAAAGATCAGGGACACATTTAAAAAATCATATTGTGAACAACTTTATGAATTTTACGTTTTACTTAAGATAGATGTAACAACCTCTCAGAAAATAAGAGAGTGGGATCATTTCCCTACTGCTTTATGTGACTTGATATGAACATGCAAAAAAGACATTACATTACAAGAAAGGAAAATTGCACATCGATCTCATTCGTGAACATATATATAAAAAACCAAAAAATAGTTAGCAAAACACATCCAGGAAATATAAAAATATGGTAAAACATTACCATATCAATTTTACCCCAGAGCTTAACAATCATAAATTCATTGGTGCAATATTCCGTATCAATGATTAGAGATGCAAAATCATATGATCATCTCATTATTATTGATAAAATGAAAAGAAAAGCAGAAAATGACTATTAAAATATTTATCAGAAAAGTACATGCAAAAATAAATAAAGCTGAGTAGAAAAGTTAAAATCTAATACAGCATTCCAATATTAATTAAATAAGTTAAACAAGTATTTACAGTATGAAAGAACACCATGAATCAAAACCTCAAAAACCCAGCATTGAAATAATTGAACAACAGGAAGACTTGAAACAGGAGGTGACAGAATTCAGGAAATTATCAAAGAAAAAGAAAAATATCTCAGAAAGGAAGACTAAAATACAAGATATCCAAGGTAGGAGAGATATAAACAAAAGTATAGTAAGCAAGAAAAAATAGAAAATAAGAGATAAGAATATGAATCATAAATCATGATCAAAGAACAATGGTAAAGAAAATATTCAATATAGAGACACACAAAGAATATGCATCATCATATAATATAGGAAAATATGAAATTATATTAAAACTATAATTGATACATAGAAATTGTGAGAATCCTCATGTTGAAAAGGCAAACTGTGTAACTATGAAAATTAGCTCATGCAGAATAATGCTGATTTTTTTTAATTGATGTTTTAATAGTTTTTAACACTGTGAAATTTTGGGTTGTACATTTTTGTTTGTCCATCACCATATATATGTCTCCCTTCACCCTTTGTACCCACACCCCACCCCCATTGCCCGGGTAACCACAATACAGTTTTCTCTTTCCATGTGTTGGTTTATATTTCACATATGAGTGAGATCATACAGTGTTTGTCTTTCTCTTTCTGGCTTACTTCACTTAACATAATACCCTCCAGGCCCATCCATGTTGTTGCAAATGGGACTATTTTGTCTTTTTTTATGGCTGAGTAGTATTCCATTGTATATATATACACCACATTTTCTTGATCCAATCATCAGTCGAGGGACACAGGTTGCTTCCACTTCTTGGCTATAGTGAATAATGCTGCAATGAACATAGGGGTGCATAAGCCTCTTTGGATTGTTGATTTCAGATTCATTGGATAGATTCCCAGTAGTGGGATGGCTGGATCATAGGGCATCCTATTTTTAATTCTTTGAGGAAACTCCATACTGTTTTCCATAGGGGCTGCACCAGTTTGCATTCCCACCAGCTGTGTATGAAGGTTCTTGTTTCTCCACATTCTCTCCAACATTTGTTGTTTTTTGTCTTGGTGATTATAGCCATTCTAACGGGCGTGAGGTGATATCTTAGTGTTGTTTTGATTTGCATTTCCCTGACGATTAGTGATGTTGAAGATCTTTTCATGTGCCTATTGGCCATGTGTATATCTTCTTTGGAGAAGTGTCTGTTCACTTCCTCTGCCCATTTTCTGATCAGGTTGTTTGTTTTTTTGTTGTTCAGTGTGTGAGTTCTTTATATATTATGGAGATCAACCCCTTGTCAGATGTATGTTTTGCAAATATTCTCTCTCCGCTGGTGGGTTGTCTGTTCACCTTGATTCTGGTTTCGCTTGTCTTGTAGAAGCTCTTTAATCTGATAAAGTTGCACTTGTTTATTTTTTATTTAGTTTCCCTAGTCTGGGTAGGCATGTCATCTGAAAAGATTCCTTTATGACCAATGTCAAATAGTGTGGCCTATATTTTCTTCTATGAGTTTTATAGTTTCAGGTCTCACCTTCTGGTCCTTGATCCATTTTGAGTTAATTCTTGTGAATGGCGATAGTAGATGGTCCACTTTCATTCTTTTGCATGTGGCTGTCCAATTTTCTCAACACCATTTATTGAAGAGACTTTCCTTTCTCCATTGTATGTTCTTAGCTCCTTTGTCAAAAATTAGCTGTCCGTATATGTGTGGTTTTATCTCTGGGCTTTCAATTCTGTTCCATTGATCTGTGTGTCTGTTTTCGTACCAGTACCATGCTGTTTTGATTACTATTGCTTTGTAGTACATTTTGAAGTCAGGGATTGTGATGCCTCCTGCTTTGTTCTTTTTTCTTAGGATTGCTTTAGCTATTCAGGGTCTTTTGTTGCCCCATATGAATTTTAGCATTCTTTTTTCTATTTCCGTGAAGAATGTCATTGGGATTCTGATTGGGATTGCATTGAATCTGTAGATCGCTTTCGGTAATATAGACATTTTAACTATGTTTATTCTTCCAATCCACGTGCACGTAATGCTGATTTTTATCCCAGTAAAACAGTTAAACTTTAAAGATAAAGAAAAATAAAGTAATTTGAGTATTCAATCAGTTAAAAAAAAAAGTAGATCACATTGGCACTGGATTTTTCAACAGCAGGATATAAACCATGCAAGATTAGAGAAAAATTTCTAAGACGCTCAAGGACGTAAAATCAAAAAATTTGTATCCAGTAATCAGTCCTTTAAGTAACAAGGCTACAGAAAAATAATTTTAAAAATGTAAGAATTGGGGGATTATTACACCCATAAAACTTTCCTGAGTTATCTACATAATAGTGATGAACTTCATCCAACCAGACTATGACTGAGAAAATATAAAAAAATGAAAAAAATGACTGGTTCACATACTTAATTTTAAGATTACATAAACACGGACTAATAGTATGTAAATATTATATACTCCAATAAAGTAGAAATAACAAAACTAAAATCTAAGAAAGAGAGAGAAAAAGGGGGATACAGAATGGAGGGAAAGAATATAATATAAAGTCACCAAATAGAAAGGTATAAGCCTACATTAAAAAAAAGACCAATACTTTATATGAAGGTGTTAATATAAAGGTATTCACTAGAACTACAAACTTTCCTGAAACCTAGAAAATTATTTTAAAATGTATAAATAAAAAAACAAAGAAAACAGACACGAAGTAAACATAATACACAAAGTAAACTAAACACAAAATATATGAGAGAAATAAAATCAAACATGATTCATTTATAAACCAGTTTTTAAAAATAAGATTCTTTAGATGTACTCATAAAATTGGACTCTATGGCTTATACAAGAGACACACCTTACATAAGAAAACTGTGCAAAAAACCTAAAAAAAAAAAGGAAGGGCAAAGAGGAATAAAGAAACTGCAAATGAAGAACATATTTTCACAATCTTGCTATCTGTAAAGAATAAATTAAAATGACACTTTATAATAGGAAAGTCACCACCTCAGAAATCAAGTATAAAATTATGAGACATGTGAAGAAGCAAGAGTTCGGTCAGAACGTAATTTTGTGTGTGTCCTAGATTCTTTCTGCTAATGTCTTATTTAGTATATTTGCATTAGATACATAAACGTGATTCTTTGGTTCAAAGTTTATAATGGTTACATATTAGTCATACTCATTTGATAAAAATGAATTTAGATTTTTTCCTTCTTCTGTGCAATTAATAGAATCATCTGTGAAAGCATTTATCTACTTCTTCTAAGGAAACTAATCTATGTAATTTTCTATTTCTGTTTCAACCAGTTTTGTTACGTTTAATCAATGTTTCATATGTATTTGCATAGAAATTGTGTTGAGTAGAGTAAGATTTTTCAAATTTTCTGTTTTAATCATTATTTTACCCCTTCTAATCTCTTGTGTACTTTATTTGTTCTTTTTCATGATTATTCTAGTAAGTTGCATGTTTTGTTCATTTTATGAGGAAAAAAATCATCTTTTACATGTAGCGATTAGTTTTACAGTGTTGTGTTCCTTCAATCATCTATTCCAGATTTCACCTTTTTAGTTTACTTTCCCTTGATTTCTTTCATTTACTTTTTTTTATTTTTGACATTTGGTGCTTAAATCATTCATATTTATACACTTGCATTTATTTAAGTCTGTGAATATTCTTCTCAGCACGTCATAGTTTGGATCCATAGATTCCAATTTATGGAATTTTGCTTATCATTACTTTCAATCATAGTTCAGGTTCCAAGCATGGGAATGTGAAAAACAGCTGAAAATCTTGCTCCCAAGCCCAGTCTTCCCTGCTTTGAACTTTGGGCCCACAGCAATCCAAAGGCAAAACCAATGCCCAAATGCCTTCATGTTAAGGCATAAACACTGAGAAGATGTAAGAGATTAGTTCCTCAGCAAAATCATTTGGACCCCATGGAAATACGGGTGGTTTTTCTAAAGAAAAGGGAGTTTAATCTTATTAAAGCTCAGCCAAACCAAGGTCAACTCGATATTTAGTAAAACTTGAATCAATGCTTTCTCAAGCTGCCAGAGGAAGGAAAAAGGTGGCACTCTGAGAATCCAAAATGAACAACCAGACCAAAAACTATATGTGAATCTCGACTATTATTCTGTGCACAATGTTCAGTTCACAATAAAAAATTATGAGACATGTGAAGAAGCAAGAAAATGGAATCCAAAAACAAGAAAAAATTCCACAGGAATAGACCCATACACAATCTGATTTTGAAACTGACAAGAAATTTAAAACCACTATTATAAATTTGTTTCAGGATTTATAGAAAAATTTAGAAAGAATGGGTGAACAAATGGAAAACAAATCAGCAAAGGTACGAAAACCATAAAAAAAAGCACCCCAGGAATTCTACAACTAAAAAATGGAATGCCTGAACAAATATATATATATAATGTGCTTAAGAGAAGAATGAACACTGTTGTACAAAGGATCAGTGGATTTAAAATCATATTGAAAAAAATTATGTCAATTGAAGCACAGAGAAAAAGATTGAAAAATCTGAACACAAAGTGACCTGTAGGATAATAGCAAGTGGTTTAACTAAGATGTAATCACATCCCGGAAGAAGGGGGATTGGAGCAGAAAAAAAATATCTGAAGACATAACAGCTCTAATTTTTCACATTTGATGAAAAATATCTACCCAGTAATCCAAGAAGATCAACAAACAACAAGCAGTATAAAACTGGAAGAAAATAGAGCTAGGAATAATATCACGACATTGCTGAAAATCAAAGAAAAAAGAAGTTTCTAAAAGCAGCCAGAAGAAAAAAAAAAACATATTAATACAAGAGAATGATGACTGTCTTCTCGCCAGAAACAATACAAACCAGAAGACAAAAAAATTACATTTGTACTAAAAGAAAAAATTGGTAGTCTAGGATTACATAAAAATAGGTAGTCTATAAAATTAGGTAGTCCATATACCAGTGAAAATACTCTTCATAAATGAAGTAAAATAAATACATTGTTAAATAAATGAAAGCTGAGAGAATTCAATGTCAGTAGATTTTATGTTACAAAAAATGATTAAGCTAGTTTTTCAGAATGAAGAAACATGATTCGAGATAGAAATTTGGATCTGCACAAAGATTGCAGAGTGCTACAAATGGCAAACGAGTAGAGAAATGTGCAATACTATTTTTTTCTTTTCTTAATTCCTTTGAAGAGCATTTGACAATTTAAAGGGAAAAAAAGCTTAATTATATTATGGGGATTATATATATGTAAATATAGGAAATATATGAAAATTTAACAAAAAAAGGAAAGGTGTAAAATGGTACTATACTGTTGTAGAGTACTTACATATAGTGATATAACAGTAAATCAAGTAGGTAGTGATATGAAAAACATATCTATGTTATTAGGACAAAAAAGTAGAAGGCAGGAAAGGAAGATCAAAAGAAAAAGAACAGAGGGGATAAACGGGAAACAAAGAAAAAGATGGTAGTCCTGTATCCAAACTTAATAATTATATTAAATGTAAATGGGCTAAACATTCCAATTAAAAGCAAAGACTGTCAAATGGATTGTGAAAAACAGATGTAATTATACGTTGACTACAAGAGATGCACTATAAGTACAGAGTCGTAGAAGGTAGATGGTAGAAGTAGACAGGTAGAAGTAAAAGGGTGGAAAACATAAACCATGCAATCATCATCAAGTTGATGTTGCTGTATTGATGTCACATTTCATAATGAAAAAAGGGTTAGTGTATCAAGAATACATAGCAATCCTAAATATTTATGCAATTAAAATCAGAAAGCTTCAAAGTGTATGAATCAGAAATTGACACAACTAATTGGAGAAAGGTAAATCCACATTTATTAGAGGCTTTATGCCACTGAAACCCTATTATCTCAGTAATTGAGAGAACAAGTAGACAAAAATCATAAACAGTCAACCAACTAAACAGAAAATATTTATAGAACACTATACCTAACAACTACAGAGTGAATGCACATTTTCTCAAGCACACTTGAAAAAATATTCCAACATACCCCATACACTGGGGAATAAAACAAGCCTGAATAAATGTCAAATAATTAAAATAGTACAGAGTACATTCTCTGACAAATGAATTAAGCTATCAAATGTCAGCAAAGATATTAAGAAAAACCACAAATATTTAGAAATTTAGCATTTAGAAATTTTACACATGTAAATCTCATAAGCCAAATGAGAAGTTAAAGAGAAATTAGAAAACTCTTTGGACAATTAAGAAAGGATCAAAATATCTAGGATGCAGCTAAGTTTACACTAAGAAGGAATTCATAGCTTTAAATGACTATGTATTTTAAAAGTTTTTAAATAAATTCATAATGTAAGTTTCTGTTTTTAGAAGCAGGAAAAAAAGCAACATAAATACAAACAAATTAGAATAAACAAAATAATAAAGAGAAGTAATCAATAAAGCAGAAAACAAACACCAGAGAGAATCAACAAAGTTATAATTTGGTCCTTAGAAAAAATTAAAGAGTTGATAAACCAACCCAAAACCAGGAGGAGGTGGAGAAGGAATATGACTACAGATCCTACCACAGTATAATAACAGAAAATTATGATCAAAATATACTGACCAAATTAATTATGTAGATGAAACAGACACATTCTTTGAAAAGCACAACCTACCAGCACTTACCCAAGTATTCTTATTTAAGTATTCTTGGGTAAATAAGTATTCTTATTACCCAAGAATAAATAAACAAATTGAATAGCCCCCATAACTTTACAATAAATTGATTTCTTCTTAATTAAATACTTTGCAACAAAGAAAGCTTTTTCCCTACATTGTTTCATTGGTGAATTCTAACAAACATTTAAGGAAGAAATAATATCAATACTATGCAAACTATTTCAGGAATACAGGAAGAGGGAACACTTCCTAGCTCTTTTCTGAGGCAAGTATAACCCTAACACAAAAAATCTGACAAAGAATCATGAGAAAAGAAAACTACAAACCAGTATTACTAATAATTACACAAACAAATCTTTAACAAAAAAAATAGCAAATAGAATAGAGCAAGACATAAAAAGATAATACATCATAACCAAATGGAGTTTACCTTAAGAATGAAAGATTGGGAAATTTTGAAAATCAATTAATATAGTTATTACATTAACTGAAACAAAAAGGAAAAAAGATAGGATCACCTCATTCAATGAAGGAAATTTGACAACATTCAGTTCATTTATGATACTAACTCTTAGCAGAAGTTAGAAAGAAACTTCTTCCACTATCTGATAAATGGGAACAACACACACACACACACACATACAGCTACCTTCATACTTAAGATGCAAAATGGAACACTTTCCCCTAAGTTCAGGAGCAAGGCAAGGATGTCCCTTCTCGTCACTTCTAATAACATTGCCCTGGAAGACTAAGCAACTTAAATAAGGAAAGCAAAAGAAGCAGTAAAACTGTCTTTGTTCACAGACAACATGATGATGTATATTGAAAATCTAAAGGAATATAAAAAAAATAATAATAAGCAGTGATGTCATCAAGATGGCGACATAGGTCATTCCTGACATCAGTCCCCATCACAAGAAGACTAACTAGCTACTATCCATAGATAAGAATCATTGTGAAAACACAGAACCTGGGGGGAGGCTGAAGCACCCCCCTGGAACACAAACTGAGAAGGACCACATTAGAAGGGTAAGAGGAGTGGCTAAACTCTGACTACATCACCTTCCCCAGGTGCCACACCGAGAGGACTCCCTTGGCCTACAATTTCTCCAGTGAGAAGAAGAGAGCCCAAGGGGGATGTCCAGCTCCCACAGTATTGTAGGACACTTCCTAGGAGACCTACTCAGGTCTCACCTCATGGGGATCACTGGGGGAATCTGTGTAGCTTGACCACTAGGGATTAGATAGAGACGAGAACAGAGACAGGGCTTATAGTAACCAGTGCTCAGATATTGGCAGACTACATTCCCACCTGCAGTGGCTCCTGAGCAGAGAACCCAGCCAGTGGCTCTGCCCATCTGCAGAGCTGAGCCAGTAGCCTGGTCTGGCCAGGGAACTCTGTTGGCAGGTCTGCCTGATTTGGGTCCCTAGGCAACAAGCCAAATCATACAAGTCATGGAGCCCATTTTATAGACTTACTCCAGCAGGGAAGAAAATGTGAAGCCCTGCCAAACTCATGAGTACAGCCTCCAGTCCCAGCTGACCAAGAAGCCTATCTAGAGAACCCAGCCAGCTAGGGGACCCTCAGACTGCCGTGCATGGGCAGAGAGCCAAGCCAGCAATCCTGCCCAACTGTTAAGTATAGCCTCTGGCCCTGCATAACAAGGGAGCCTGAACAGTGACCCTAGACATCCTTGAAACCCAGCCTATGGTACCACCCAGCTACAAAACCCAGGCTACAGCTTTGCCGCAGAACAGAGCCCAAACTGTGGCCCTGCCTGATTGCTGAAGAAAGCCTACAGCTTTGACCAGGCAGGGAGCCTAGCCAGTGACCCTGCCCAATAGTGTAACACAGCCTGCAGCCCTACCCAATGAAGGACTCTCAACAGTAAACCTGCCCTACTGCAGAGTGAAGTCTCTAGCCCCACCCAACTATGGGATACAGCTAGAGGCCCCTCCTGACAGGAGAGCCTGGCCAGTGACATTGCCCAACAGAAGAGCACAGCCAGCTGCCTACCTGATCCCAAAGCTAGCCTGGAGCTCTGCAAACTTGAGGGCACAGCCTGTGGCCTCACCTGATTGCGGAGCACATACTGAGGCCTTGTTCACCCACAAAGCCCTGCCTGCAGCTCCATCTGAACACAGAGTCCAGCCAGCAGCACCATCGAGTTGGTGAGCACACCCTTAGAACCCACCAAACCCAGAGCCCAGTGGAGCCCAGCCCATGGCCCTGTCCAATTGCAGAAAACAAGCAGTGGCACCACTCTGGAAGACAACACAGCCTGCAACATTGCCCTACCAGAAGTGACTGCACAGCCCAGTTAGTGTGGATCCCACCTGACCCTGGAGCACAGCCAGTAGCCCAGCCCAATCAGGGAGCACACGTAATGGACCCATTTGAATGCAGAAGCCAGCCAACAGGCCCAAGCAACTGCAGCGCCCAGTCAGTGGCAGGTCTACTGATCACAGAGCACAGGTAGTGCCTCACACAAATAGGGATACCAAGAGCAAGCCCCACCTACCTATGACACTACCAGCTGACCCTCCAGTAACCCAATCTGGTGAATAGCTGTCCCTGCTGAAGCAAATCCGCAAAGTCTGGAAGAGGAGACCACTTACTCAAATGCACAGGAATCAAAAAGAATCAGGAAAACATGAAACCACCAAAGGAAATTAATAAAGCTCCAATAACTGATCCAAATGAACTTGAGATCTATGGAATGTCTGACAATGAATTCAGAATAATCCTCTTAAAGACGTACAGTGAATTATAAGAACAGACAGACAACTAAACAAAATTAGGAAAACAATGCGAGAACAACATTAGCAGTTCAACAAAGACATAAAAACCATAAAAAATAACCAAAGAGAAATCCTAGAGCTAAAGAATACAGTAACTGAACAGAAGAATTCAGTAGAGAGCTTCAACGTCAGAGTCAATCAAGCAGATGAAGGAATCAGAGAATTATAGGACAGGTCATGTGAAATTATCTGGTCAGAGGAACAAAAAGAAAACAGAATGAAAAAGGGTGAAGAAAGTGTACAGAATTTATGGGACATGATCAAAATAAATAATATATATATATATATATTCCCAACAATTATGGGAATGCCAGAAGGAGAAGAGAAAGAGAAAGGGATAAAAGTCTATTTAAAGCAATAATGGCTGAAAACTCCCCAGACATTGGGAGAGAGATAGACATCCAGATTCATGAGGCCCAAAGAACCCCAAATATGTTGAACCTAAAAAAGGCTACATAAGACACATTATAATTAAATTGTCAGAAGTCAAAGAGGAAGAGAAAATATTGAAATCAGCAGGAGAAAAGTGACTCATCACATAAAATGGCATCTCAATAAGACTCTAAGCAGATTTTTCAGCAGAAACTTTGTAGGCCAGGAGAAAATGGGATGATATATTCAAAATATTGAAAGAAAAAATAACTCTCAACCAAAATACTATACCAGACAAAGCTGTCCTTCAGAAATAAAGATTTTTTCAAATAAACAAAAGCTGAGGGATTTTTATCACCACTAGACCTGCCTTACAAGAAATGCCAAAGGGAGTTCTTCAAGAAGAAATAAAAGGATTCTAATTAACATCATAATAATAGCAGCGTGTAAAACTCAGTGGTAATGGCAAATATATAGTCAAAGTCAGATTTTCTAATATGGTAATGGTAGTACATCATTCACTTACAACTCCCATTTAAAAGTTAAAAAACATATTAAGAATAACCATAACTATAATAATTTATTACTGGATACACAATATAAAAAAGATGTAAATTGTAGCACCAATAACTTAAAATGTGAGGCAAGAGAAGTAAAAGAAGTTTCTGCATGCTATATTAAAGCTAAGTCATTATCAGCTTAAAACAGGATACTATAATATATTTTATGTAATCCTTATGGTAACCACAAAGGAAAATGCTGTAGTAGATACACAAAACATTATGATAAAGGAGTCAAGCATACCATTACAAAAATTCACCAAGTCACAAAGAAAGACAGCAAGAGAGGAAGCAAGGTATAGGGAATTTACAAAACAGTCAGAAAACAATGAACAAAATGGCAATAGCAAGTCCTTACCAATCAATAATTACTTTAAACATAAATGGATTAAATTTCCCAATCAAAGGACATAGATTGGCTGAATGGATTAAAAAAAAAAAGACCCAACAGTATGCTGCCTACAAGAGAGTCCCTTGGCTTTAAGGACACCCATAGACTGAAAGTGAAGGGATGGAAAAATTTACTTAAGGAAATGGTAAGCAGAAGAATGCAGGGATAGCTACACTTATAAGACACAAAATAGACTTGAAGCTAAATATAGCCAAAAGAGACAAAAACTCATTATATAATGATAAAGGTATTAATCTATCAAGAAGATAAAAAAATTGTAATTATTTCTGCCCCCAATATTGGAGCACCTAAATATATTAAGCAACTACTAGCAAACTAAAAAGGAGAAACAAACAACAATATAATAATAGTTGGGTATTTTAACACCCCACTTTAAACAATAGACAGATCATTCAGACAGAAAACCCATAGGGGAAACAGTAGATTTGAACAATGCTATCCACCAAATAGACCTAACAGACGTATACAGAACATTCCATCAGACAGCAGTGGAATACACATTCTTCTTCATTGCACAGAGAACATTTTCTAAGATTAAGCATATGTTAGGCCACAAAACAAGTCTCAACAAATACAAGAAGATCAAAATCATATCAAGTATCTTTTCTGAACAGAATGGTATGAAACTAGAAATCAATAACTGGGGGAATGCTTGAAAATTCACAAATACACGGAAATTGAGCAACATGCACCTGAACAATAAATGGATAACAAATTTAAAAGAAGGTAAATTTTTTTAAATATTGAGACAAATGAAAATGGAAACAACATATCAAAAATTATGGGATGCAGCAAAAGCAGTTACAAGAGGGATGCTAATAGCAATAAACACATACATCAAGAAAAAAGAACATCTCAATCTAACTTTACATCTCAAGGAAGTAGAAAAAAGAAGAACAAACAAAGCCCAAAATTAGCAGAAGGAAGGAAATAACAAAGATTAGAACAGAAATAAATGAGATAGAGAATAGGAAATCAATAGAAAAAATTTTAAAAACTAACAGTTGGTTCTTTGAAAAGATAAACAGGGGCTGGCCTGGTAGCGCAAGTGGTTAAGTGCACGTGATCCACTGCAGCAGCCTGGGGTTCGCTGGTTCAGATCCCAGGTGCGCGCCGACACACCGCTTGTTGGGCCATGCTGTGGCAGGCGTCCCATATACAGTGGAGGAAGATGGGCATGGATGTTAGCCCAGGGCCAGTCTTCCTCGGCAAAAAAAAAAATAGGAGGATTGGCAGAGGTTAGCTCAGGGCCGATATTCCTCACAAAAAAAAAAATAAGAAAGAAAAAATAAACAAAATTGACAAAACTTTAGCTAGAGACAACTGAAGTAAATACAATTATAAATGAAAGAATAAACATTACAACTTATACTACAAAAGTACAAGGAATCATAAAAAACTATGAACAATCGTACACAAATAAGTTGGACGACCTAGAAGAAATGGATAAATTCCTAGAAAAATATAATCTACCAAGGCTGAATCATGTAGAAACAGAAAATCTGATCAGACTAATCACAAATAAGGAGATTGAATCAGTAAACATAAACCCCTCACAAAAGGAAAGCCCAGGACCAGATTGTTTCACTGGTTAATTCTAACAAACATTTAATGACGAATTTATACTCATCTTTCTCAGAATCTTCCAAAAAATTGAAGACAACGAAGTACTCTCAAACTCATTTTATGAGGCCATTATTACCCTGATTCCAAAGGCAGATAAAGAAATTACAAGGAAAGAAATATACAGACTAATGTCCCTGATGAATATAAATGCAAAAATTATTAACAAAATAGTAGCAAACCAAATTCAACAGCATATTAAAAGGATCATAAACCATGATCAAATGAGTTTCATCCCTGGGATGCAAGGATGATTCACAGTAAAGAAATAAATAAATGTGATATTTCACATTAATAGAATGAAAGAAAAAAATCATATGATCATCTCAACAGATGCAGACAAACCATCTGACGAAATTCAAAATCCATTTATGATTTACAAAAGACACTCACAAGAAATTGGGAATAGAAGGAATGTACCTCAACATAATAAAGGTCATGTATGACAAACCTAGGGCTGACATCATATTCAACAATGAAGGGTAAGTCTTTTCCTCTAAGATACGGATCAAGACAAAGGTGGCCACTCTCCACGGTACTGGAAGTCTTAGGCAGAGCAACCAAGAAAGAAAAGGACATAAAAGGCAACCAAACTGGAAAGGAAGAAGTAAAATTGTCTCTCTTTGCTGATAACATGATCTTATATATAGAAAATCCTAAAGACTTCACCAAAAAATTGTTAGAACTAATAAATTCAGTAATGTTGCAGGATACAAAATCAACGTACAAGAAGGAGTTGTATTTCTATATACTAACAATGAATTAACTGTACAAAAAGAGAAATCAATCCTATTTACAATAGCTACAAAACACAACGAAATACTAGGAATAAATTTAACCAAGGGGTAAAAGGTCTCCACTCTGAAACCTATAAGATATTGATGAAAGACATTGAAGAAGACACAATTAAACGGAAAGATATCCCACGTTCATGGATTGGAAAGAAGAATATTGTTAAAATGTCCATACTACTGAAAGCCATCTATAGATGCAATGCAATCCCTATCAAAATTCCAACGTTATTTTTCATAGAAATAGAAAAAAACTAAAATTCATATGAGAATACAAAAGACCCCAAATAATCAAAGTAACCCTGCGAAATAAGAACAAAGCTGGAGGCATCACATTTTCTGTTTTCAAACTATATTACAAAGCATTCATTATCAAAAAAGTATGGTACTGGCATAAAACCAGACACATAGACCAAGGGAACAGAATAGAGAGCACCAAAATAAACCCCTGCATATATAGTCAACTAATATTTGACAAGGGAGCCAAGAACACTCAATTGAGAAAAGATACTCTCTTCAACAAATGATGTTGGAAAACTGGATAGTCGTATGCAAATAATGAAACTTGACTGCTATCTTACACCACTCACAAAAATCAACTCAAAATGGACTAAAGACTTAAACGTAAGGAGTAAAATCATAAAACTCTTAGAAGGAAACAGTAAAAAAATCTCCTTGACACAGGTCTTGGCAATGATTTAACGGATATGGCACGAAAACTACAAACAACAAAAGCAAAAACAAACAGGTAGGACTACGTCAATATAAAAGGTTCTGCATAGAAAAAGAACCGATCAACAAAACGAACTGGCAACCTAGAGAGAGGGAGAAAGTATTTGAAACTATACATCTAATAAGGGGTTAATATCCAAAACATATTAAGAAATGTTCAAAGGACCTGAATAGACATTTCTCCAAAGAGGATATTCAAATGGCCAACAGGTACATGAAAAAGTACTCAACATCACCAATCATCAGAGTAATGAAAGCCAAAATCACAACAGATATCACCTCACACCTGTTACAATGGCTATTATCAAAAAGACTAGAGATAACAAATGCTGGCAAGGATGTGGAGAAAATGGAACCCTTGTACACTGTTGATGGGAATGTAAATTGGTGCAGCCACTATGGAAAACAGTATGGAGTTTCCCAAAAAAATTAAAAATAGAACTACCATATGAATCAGCAATCCCACTTCTGGGTATATATCTGAAGGAAATGAAATCACTATCTCAAAGAGATATCTGCACATCATGTTCACCGCAGATTATTCACAATAGCCCTGATATGGAAACATCCTACGTGTCCATTGGCAGATGAATGGATAAAGAAATTGTGACACACGTATGTATATGTATGTGTGTATATATATATGTATTCACATATGAGTATTATTCAG
Organism: Ceratotherium simum simum; assembly: GCF_057802395.1. Taxonomy (NCBI): domain Eukaryota; kingdom Metazoa; phylum Chordata; class Mammalia; order Perissodactyla; family Rhinocerotidae; genus Ceratotherium; species Ceratotherium simum. Next base: position 35,884,138 of record NC_141927.1, on the reverse strand, counting down.
TCATAAAAAAAGGAAATTCTGCCATTTGGGACAACATAGACGAACCTTGAGGGCATTATGTTAAGTGAAATAAGTCACACAGAAAAAGACAAATACAATATGACCTCAGTTACATGTGGAATCTAAAACAACAAAACTCACAGAAACAGAGAATAGATTGGTGGCTGTCAGGGGGTAGTGGGGGCTGGAGGGTAGGAATGAGCCAAAATGATCAAAGGGTATAAACTTCTAGTTTCTGGGATGTAACATACAGCATTGTGACTATAATTAACAATACTACATTGTATATTTGAAAGTTGCTAAGAGAGTAGATCTTAAAGGTTCTCACCCCACCACACACACACACAAATGGTAACTGTGTGAGATCATGGATGTGCTAACTAACCGTATAATGGCAATCATTTCACAATATATACATATATCAAATCATTACATTGTACATCTTAAACTTACACAATGTTACATCTCAATTATATCTCATTAAAGCTGGAAAAATGATGGCTCTCATATGTAAATTCAGGAAGGTTATAGGATATGTATAAAAATATATAAAAATTGACCACATATGTATAACACCAGCAGTGAGAAATTAGAAGATCAATTTAAATAATCAATACCAGTTGCAATAGCATCAGAACATATAAAATATCTAAGAATAAATTTAGCAGGAGATGTATTAAACCTCTACAGAGAATTTTCTAAAAACCTGACTAAATGGAAAGAGAAATCATATTAGTGGATTGGAAAGTCCAATGCTGTTAAGATGTCAATTTCCCCCTAATTGAATCATAAATTACACACAATCCCAATCAAAATCTAAGTAAGCTTTTGTGTGTTTGGAACTAGATAAGCCAATTCTGAAATCTATATGAAAATGCAAAGTTAAATACAGACAATATAGTAATGAGAAAGAACAAAGTTGGAGGACTTAAACCACCTGATTTCAAGACATTTAATAAAGTTACCATATTTAAGGAAAAATTCTAAACTATTAAAAAATATTTTAAAATATTAGGATTAGTATCTATAAATCTTCAAATTCTTTTAGCTGGTATAACATCTATTGCTTGTTCTATCTATCTTTGTTGCTGGTGTTTATATGTATTTTATTTTTTAATATATTTATATCTTAATTTTATACTGACATTTTTACAGCATTCTTGCTTGACACCTATATTAGTTCTTTTCCTTTACAAATTTTGTGTGTCTGTTTGTGAGGAAGATTAGCCCTGAGCTATCATCTGTTGCCAATCCTCCTCTTTTTGCTGAGGAAGATTGACCCTGGGCTAACAACCTCACCCATTTTCCTCTACTTTATATGGGACACCGCCACAGCATGGCTTGACAAGCAGTGCATAGGTCTGTGCCCGGGATCTGCATCTGCGAACCCCAGGCAGCCAAAGCGGAGCACATAAACCCAACAGCTATACCACCCGACCAGCTCCCTTTACAAATTTTTATTACAAAAATTCCTATCAAAGTTAAAGTCTGAAGATTGGCACCAGGAAAACACACATATATTCAATAATAATTATTTTTATTATTATTATCATTGTTATTATAATAAAAATACTAATACCAGTTGATAATATAGTATAGTATACTAAATACTAATAATAATTATTATAATAAAACTAATAATTATTCAATAATAATTATATTCAATAATATCATTCAATAATAATAAATAATAATAAAAACACTTATATTCAATAATTCTTATCATCTGCAAGACCTGAACCGTTGCTGATGGTCTTTCCTCAAACTTTGGCTGAGGAAGGACCAAAAGCAGGAACTGAGAATAAAAACAAATTCCTAGGAAAGGTCTGATTGTTCTTTAGCCATGGTAACAAATAATCCCCAGAACTGGTTTAAGATTTACCTAATCAATGTGTCTCTCACAGTAACAGTAACCAGTAGTACCAGAACTGCTTTCAAACCTGTCTAATGTGTCAATGGCAATTTACTTCACTGCACACGTTACTAAAAGTCAACCAACTATACAAATGGGTCAGTGTAAAAATCACAGTACGGACTTCTTTTTTTGATGCACTCTCAAATTAGTTCACTTCTCTACTTTTCAAATAACTTCTTGTAAAAGGAATACAATTCTTCAGTAAGAGCCCATTCTCACTTTCCCCAGAAAGCAGGAGATTATGAATTTTTGACGGCAGTTTCTCCCTACAACAGTCTGCTCCTCCCAAACATATAATAGAGAATTGAATGCAATAATAAAATAGTTACCTTAAAATAGAAAATAGAATTAATGTCACTTAATAGAAAAGCACATGAATGTACATCCATTATCATTTTTGAGAGAAAAATTGATATGTTTAATAATTAACATTAAAATTGCATTGATTATATAGTAAATGTTGATGCAAGCATACTACTATTCAAAACAATTAAACTTTGACTTACAATGGCCAAATATGTTTTTTTTTAAATGTCATTTTTAAAAAATGACATTATTATCAGTTCAATTTATAAATGTTCTATTTTTTATTTTATTTTATTATTTATTCATATTTTTTTTGTGAGGAAGATCAGCCCTGAGCAAACATCTGTTGCCAATCCTTCTCCTTTTTGCTGAGGAAGATTGGCCCCAGGCCAACATGTGTGCCCATCTTCCTCTACTTTATATGGGACAGTGCCACAGCATGGCTTGACAAGCAGTGCATCGGTGTGCGCCCAGGATCAGAACCCCCGAACCGCCAAAGCTGAGCGTGCGCACTTAACTGCTATGCCACCGGCCGACCACAAAATTTCTATTTTTTAAAGCAATTATATACAGTTCATTTTTATGCTCCAACTTAGTAATATAAAAAACTATTAAAGGATGAGTAAACTAAGTAATATGCTTATTCATGCTTTAAAATATTTAGGAATTGTGAAACGTGAAAATAAGGAGAACAAACTGGATAATAATTACATACCAGAGCAACTCCTGCGGCATATTTCTTATTACATATCTTTCCAGGAAATGTGGCTCCTATAAAACTAGGACTTTTCTTGAAGCTAAAAAATAAAATTTTCCTCATAATTGCATTTAAGAGTAGTATTATTAACGATAATTTTCATAGCAGCAAACATTACTGAACAATTACCATGTCCTAAACACTATGATTCTCTAAATTAAACTATTTAAATACATTTTTAAAACCTTCCATGTTGAGAATATTTCAATATATATTTATAAATTTTGAATGTGACAAACACTGAGAAATATAGTAAGCATGAGGCCTAACAGCTTATGCAAAGTGCCACTGCACTAATGGTTACAGTTTTTATTTTGATTCCCTCTACATTTATAGCCCTGAAAATTCAATTTTCTGTGACGTCCTTATTCATTTATTCACTGAAGATGAATAGATTTTTCTGTGCATTAGATTCTAGATGGTGTAACATTTCAATATATTCATGTTATTAGAAAATAAAAACATAAGAATTATTCAGATGGGAGACAAGAATGTAGAGATAAGATAACAGGTAGTAAAAGTTATAAGCCAAGGGAAATCAAAGAAATCATTTCACTCGTAATTTAATCTCTTTTAGTTATTTCAATATGTTTATGTAATTCTACTTTTATCAGGTAATTTTATATCAGTTGATCAAAGTTTTTAAGTCATGCCTCACATTTGCTCCTTGAATCGGACTTTTAACTTATATTTTTTTCCTATCACGTGGTGTCTATCAAATTTAAGAACACAGTTTACATTAAGTAAGTGCTTCTTTTCATATTTAACATAGGAAATAATTTTGGGTTATTCCTTTAATGCTATACAAATATGGAATACTATACTCACGCAAAAAAGTATGCAATATGATGAGGTCGGAAGAGATGTTTGGATTTCCACTCTAAAAATCTAGATAATATATGATTAGGAGACCCTGTAGTAGAAATTTTGTTTTTATTTGACCAGATTTCTATGGAAGATATTACAACAGTCATTTTTAACTGGGTAAGCATCTAAAAGCAGAAGATAAATAAAAAATTTTAAATAAATTTGAACATTATATTAAACTTTTATAAAAATACCTTTAAGACATCTAATTCAGTATTTTGATTATGGAAACTCTTCAACAGCACAGCAAAATACTATACACATCAATTGATATTACTTATACTTTTACAAAATATATAACCAAAATAGTTTTTAAAAACTTACAGTGTTAACAAAACCAATTATCTGAATAATCTTCTGTGTTACAGCCTTTATATCAGAGCCCATGTAATCAAACTGAAAAAGATAAATTATTTTTGAAAACTAGTGGATGATGTTAATATATCACATATGCTTTACATGTATAATGTGCTCTATTCTAAAATAGCTATGGGGCCACATTCCCCTTGAAATCCAGGAAACCAATAATGAGTATAAATAATAATTTATTTAAAAAAAAAATAGGGACAGCCCTGGTGGCCTAGTGGTTAAGTTCCATGTGGTCCGCTTTGGTGGCCCGGGTTCAGATCCCAGGTGTGGATGTATACCACTCATCTGTCAGTGGCCATGCTGTGGCAGTGGCTCACATACAAAATAGAGGGTGATTGGCAACAGATGTTAGCTCAGGGTGAATCTTCCTCAGCAAAAAAGATGAAGATTGGCAACAGATGTTAGCTCAGGGCAAATCTTCCTCAGCAGATTAATTAATTAATTAATTAATAATTAATTAAAATTTTAATTTATATAATAAAAACAACATGATTTTAAACAATGTTTAATGCACTCAACTTGGGAGTTACTCACTGTTTATGAAAATTTAATTTTTTAATGTGGTATTTCAAAATATAGTTATTTCTAAAATAATATATATAATCACAAACCAAAAAATATATGAATAACAAAGGAAAATCCTTAATGAGAGCCTCACTTTATTGTGATCCGGGATCCCATGTTCAGATACAGCCTTTCATGTCACCATGCAACTCATGTTCTAATTTCTTCTTTATTCCAATAAGCTCTTTCTTTGTCTAATGTTTAAAAATGCCAGGAGAATATTAAATAGCAATGGTTATATCAGGCATGTGAGTTTTGCTCCTGATTATTCATTGGAAAACTGCAAATATTTCAACATTAATTGGTGTTCAGTTTTAGATGACTATTTTGTATCATGTTCAGAAACACCTATTTATAAATCTTCCTAAATACTACAACTTTTATAAAAAATAGAGTTGAGTTATTATCAAAAGCCTTTTTGAAGCATACCAAAATGATAATGATTTTTGTCTTTTGACCTATTGATGCAATAGATTTCATTGACATATTACTTAATATTAAACCATCATTATATTTGCTATCAAAACACTACATATTATTAATATACTATCAAAATTAATATAATATTTTGTTTAGAACTCGGTAGCATTAAGAAAGATGGGCCCGTGCTCATGTATGTGTGTACACACACTTTTCATAATTGAGCAAATGAATGTTGCTTAGCAAATGTTAGAGCATTACCTAAAATTGTTAAGCTGCATGTTTTTCCTATATCCGAGAAGTGAATTAGCATCTGAATTATGTCTTCCTGAAACATTTTAAAGAACTCTCATTTAAAAACACAGTATGATTTCACTCATATGTGGAATATAAACCAACACATGGACAGAGAAAGCTGTATTGTGGTTACCAGGGGCAGTGGGGGTAGGGGGTGGGTACAAGGGGTGAAGGGAGACATATATATGGTGACAGACAAACAAAAATGTACAACCCAAAATTTCACAATGTTATACTATTAAAACATCAATAAAAAAATCATAAAATAAAATATCTATACCTAACAGTGGCAACTGATCCATTATATTTCTTTTTATTTTTTCCAGCTTCTTGAGATAAAATTGACATATAACACTATGTAAGTTTAAGGTGTACAATGTGATGATTTCATTTAAATTCTTATCTCCTTTGGAGAATTCAACGAATTTGTGTTTATTTGTTTGAATCTTCTCCAAGCCCATAGTTATACCATCTTAATCTTTTTTAACATCATAACATGTTTTCTTCCTTTTGCTTAATTATACTTTCTACCTATTTTTTTTAACAAACCAGCTCTTGAATTTACTTATCCATTTTAATGTTTCTGTTTATCATCAACTTAGCCGTCTTACTAATTATTGCCCATCCTCCTTACATTTCTCTTGTTTTAAAGTTTTGAAACTTTAAATTAGAAGCTTCATCTATATATTTTTCATTCCTACTTCCTAATAGCAAATTCTTTCAAAAATATGAATTTCCTCTGTGTTTAGTTTTGGTACTATCCTCTGTGGTACGCATTATCCCTATTTACCAACATTCAGTTCCTCCTAGTTCAGGAACTCTTCCTTTCTAAAGAAAGGCATGGCCAGGTGATTTACTTTGGCCAATGAAATGAAGGCAAAAGTGATGAATGTCACTTCTAAGGGGAAGTATTTCCTTGTGGTGGCTCACATCTCTCTGGTCTGCTCTTCTACTGGCTTGGCAATCAGAAAGCAAACTATCAATATATAAAGGCCAAAAAAATCTAAGCATTCTGGAGTGGAGAGCCAACACATGGAAGACAGTTGTCCTGGAGAGTCACCCAGACCCATGGCTGACATTGCATGAATGAAAAATGAACTGTGTTTAGCCACTAAGATTTTGCAGTTATTTTTTACCATAGCAAAACCTAGCCTGTTCTGATTAATACAAATTCTCTAAATTTTTAAAATACTGTATACAATTCATTAATTTCTAAATAATTTATAACTATGGGTTTTTTCCAACCTTGAAAAAGTTACTCATAATAGTATTTAAAATTTTTCATTTTAAATACTTTTATGTATTTAATAACTTTTAAATTTAAATGTATTTAATAACATTTAAAAACTTTTCATTTTAAATAGTATTTAAAATTCATATTATTTTTTGCCTTATCTCTTTTTATTCCCTATTGTTTTAATATGTTGTGAGAGAGTTTCGGAATACAGGTTTTACTTTTACAAAATTATTGCTGTTTTCCTTGTCACCTAGAGATGACTACCTTTGCATACATTTTCTACAGATATCTATAGACATTTGAATGTGTGTGGCACCACTCATAAGATACAAAGATGAATAAGTATCTAGTAAAGCAAGCTGATAAATAATTTGATCTTTATATGTTAACATTTATTTTTTGTCTATCTGTTAAAGGCTAAAAGAAATGCTTTAATGTGCTCCACTATAGTTTTGGTTTCTGTTAGTTTCTTCAGAAACCTTCCAGAGGTTTTGTTTTTATAGTTTCATCATAACTCACTGGGCAACTAAATGTTTATTACTAAAAACACACCTTTAATTTGAATTGTATTTTTCAATATAAAATATTCCTCTCATTCTTCTACGCAAGGCTTTTTATCCTGAATTTTACTTTATCTATTAGTAATATCATCCTGATTTTCTCTTTGATTGCTAATCTTGGCACATTTTTGCTGGTCGCTTAAAAAATGTTTTATACCTAATACTGCCATTTTGTTTTAAGCTGTTTCATAAATGTCATCTAATTTGAGATTCTTTGCACTTTAATAGGGATATTTAACTCACATTATTGTAATCAATAAAGTTGACCCATAATTTTCTATTTTCTTGTTCATGTACTCACAGTATTTCCTTTTGACTTTTGCTATAGTATACAAAAATATTTGGGGGGGGGTTTCTGTGATGATTTCAAGGTTATACATTCAGGATTGTATATTCAGATATGTTTAAACATTGTAAAACAAGTTTCTTCATTTTTGTCAACTGGACCCATCTAGACAGGAAGACCTCAACCCCTTGGAAGGTGAAAATCAAAAATGTGAGGATTCATCAAGATTTAACTGTTTTTTCCAAAATGGTTAATAATGCTTACCAGAAAGATGCTGAATATGGTTATGTAAACGAGACAACACCACATCCTACCAATTGATTGGAGGCAACATTGCATTTCTCTTTCTTTTTGACTTAATGATAAAGCCTATGTAAATAATTTTTTGAAATGCATGTTTACTTGTTGTCACCCTACACTAAATCTTTTAGATCAACTTTATTGAGGTATAATTTATATATAATTAAATTCACCCATTGTAAGGATTCATTAATTTTGATAAATAGCACTTTTTATTTTGAAAAAATTCAACCTACACAAAATTTGAAGACTATCCATATATCTTCACCTAGATTAATCTATTATTAATGTCTGTCACATTTAGTTCTTTCTATTCATCTTTATCTATTGTCTATGGATGTGGATCTGGGCATACATCGTTCATTTTGCTGAACTATTTGAGAGTAAGTTGCAAACACTTCAGCATGTAGCTCCTAAGAATAAGGATTTTCTCCTGTTTGCCCACTATACCATTACCATGCCCAAGAAATTTCTTATTAATTCAATACCAAATGTATAATATATAATATCTATACTTCATATCTAATAACTATCTATACATATGTATGACATAATATCTATATGTCACATCTAATTATATATAATATCTAATGTCAAATATGTAATGTTCTTGGGCAGGGAAGCTAATCTGTAGCCCTTCTCATTGCCAAATACAGTCTCCAACCCTGCCAACCAGGAAAGCTAACCAGAACTCCTGGGAATGTTGGTAGCCCACCATGCAGTCCCGGTTACACTTGAGCGGAGACCCCAGTCAGTGGCTCTGCATCTGCAGAGCCAAGACAGTGGCCTTCACTGACCAGGGAGCTTGGGGTGTGGTTCTTTCTGATTTGACCTATAAACAAAGAGCATTTCTGGTAAGGGGCCTGTTCTGCAGCCCAAACTGGGCAGGAAACTAATTTATAGCCCCATCCAAAACTGAATACAGCCTCCAGCCCAGCCTGACAAGGAAACCTAACTGGAGCTCTGGGAATCTGTGTAGCCCATTCTGCAAGTCCAATTAGAACAGATCTTTGGCAAACAGCCCAGGCAGTGGTCCTACCATCCTACCATCTGCAGAGCTAGAATGGTGGCCCATCAGCTCAGGGAAGTTGGTGCATAATTTTGCCTAATTTGACGCCCCAAAAAAAGATTAACCAGGGGCCAGCCTGGTGGCGCAAGTGGTTAAGTGCACGCGCTCCACTGCAGTGGCCCGGGGTTCACCGGTTCCGATCCTGGGCACACACCAACACACTGCTTGGCAAGCCATCCTGTGGTGGCATCCCATATAAAGTGGAGGAAGATGGGCATGGATGTTAGCCCAGGGCCAGTCTTCCTCAGCAAAAAAAGAAGAGGATTGGCAGATGTTAGCACAGGGCTGATCTCCTCACAAAAAAAAATAAAATAAAATAACCAGAATTAGGGCCAAGGCAGGGAAACTAATTGATAGCCAACCATCTGCTGAATATAGCCTTCAGCCCATCTGATCAGGGAACCTATCAGAGTATATAGGATGCTGCATAGCCCATCCTATAGCCCTGTTTACAGTGGCACTTGAACAAAGAACACAGCCTGCAGCTTTCTACATTTGCAGAGTAAAACTGATAGCTCCATCTGGCCAGGGAATTCAGTGCAGAGTGTTGCGTGACTTCAGTCCTCAAACATGAGCTGTGGAGGCCCTGGGGCTCATTCTGCTGCCACACCAGGACAGGGAAGCTAATTCATAGCCCCACCTACTTCTGAGTATAGACTCAGTCCTGAACATCTAGGAGGCCTAACTAGAGAATCCAGGCAACTGCAGAGCCCATCCTACAGCCTCACTTGGGCAAGGAACTAACCCAGCAGTTCTATACAACTGTTCTCAGCCAGCAGCACCCCACCTCCGACCTCAGAGCTCATGCAGTAGCCTCATTCAAAAATAGAACTTGATAGCAAACCCCACCTGCCCAAAGACTCTACCAGTTGACACTCCCAGAGCCCCAAATTAAGCTGAACAGTGAAGGACTGCCTCTGCCAAATCAAACCTGTCAAGTTGGGAATGGACATAGTTTATTCAAATGAGCTGATATCAGTGTAAGGAATCAAGGATCAGGAAAGATCAGGAAAACATTACACCACCTAAGCAAACTAATAAAGCTCCAATAACTGACCCTAATGAAATGAAGATCTATGTTCTGTCAGACAAAGAATTCATAACAATCATCTAAAGAAGTTAAGTGAACTACAAGAATATACACAAAACTAAATGAAATTAGGAAATCAATTCATGAACAGAATGGGTTCAAGAAAGTAACAGAAACCATAAAGAAACAACCAAACAGATATCCAAGAGCTGAAAACTACAATGACTGAACTGAAGAATTCAATAGAGCTTCAACAACAGACTTGACCATGCAGAAGAAAGAATCAGTGATCTACAAGACAGCACATTTGAAATTACCCACTCAGAGGAGCAAAAGAAAAAATACTAAAAAAGAGTGAAGAAAGCCTATAGGACTTATGAGAAATAACAAAAAGAAACAATATCCATAATATGGGAAACAAGAAAGAGAAGAAAAAGAGAAAAAGGGACAGAAAGTATATTTAGAGCCATAATAGCTGAAAACTTCCAAAATCTTGGAAAAGAAACAGACATCCAGATCCATGAGGCCCAAAATATTCCAACAGGTTGAACCCAAATAGGGCTACATTGAGACACATTATAATTAAATTGTCTAAAGCCATAGACAAAGAAGGAATTTTGAAAGGAGCAAGAGAAAAGTGACAAATCACATACAGTGGAACCCCCATAAGGCTAGTGGCAGATTATTCAACTGAAACTTTTCAGGCCAGGAGAGAATGGGATGACTGTCTTCAACAAATGGTGCTGGAAAAACTGAATCTCTACGTGCAAAAGAATGAAGTTGGACCCTTGCCTTAAATCATATACAAAACTCAAAATTGATTAAAGACCTAAATGTAAAACCTAAAACTATAAAACTCCTAGAAGAAAACACAGGGGAAAAGCTTCAGGACATTGCATTTGGCAATGACTTCTTAGATATGACACCAAAAGCACAGGCAACAAAAGTAAAAATACAAATGGGATTCCATTAAACTTAAAAACTTTTGTGCATCAAAGGAAACAATCAACACAGTGAAAAGGCAACCTACAGAACGGGAGAAGGTACTTGTAAATCATATATCTTATAAGAGGTTAATATCTAGAATATATAAAGAACTCTTACAACTCTACAACAAGAAATAAACAATCCAATTTAAAAATTGGCAAAGAACTTGAAAAGACAATTCTCCAAGTAAAATATGCAAATATCCAACATGTGTATTAAAAGATGCTCAACATCAGTAATCATAACAGAGACGCAAGTCAAAACCACAATGAGATATCACCTCATACCCATTACAGTGGCTAATATCAAAATAACAGAAAGTAACAAGTGTTGATGAGAGTGAGGAGAAATTAGAACCCCTGAGCACTGTTGGTGGAGATGTAAATCAGTGTAGCCGTTATGTAAAACAGTATGGCAGTTCCTCAAATAATTAAACATAGATTTATCAAACCTTCCAGCCATCTGGCTTCTGGGTATATACCTAAAAAATTTCAAAGCAAGATCTCAAAGATATATTTACACATCCATGTTCCTTGCAGCATTATTCACAACAGCCAAGAGGTATAATAAACCCAAATGTCCATTAATAGGTGACCGTATAAAGAAAATGTAGTATATATATACAATAGAATATTCTGCAGCCTTGAAAAAGAAGGAAATCCTGTCATATGTTACAACATGGATGAAACTTGAGGACATTTTGCTAAGCAAAATAAGCCAGTCACAAAGGGACAAATACTATACAATTCTACTCATATATAGTATCTAAAGTAGTCAAAATCATAGAAACAGAAAGTAGAAAGGGGTTTACCTAGGGCTGGAGGGAAGGCAATGGGGAAATTAGTATTTAATAGACATAGAGTTTCAGTTTCCAAAATGAAAATGTTCTAGAGATCAGTAGCACAACAATGTGAATAGACTTAACACTACTGAACTGTACATTTTAAAATGGTTAAGATGGTAAATTTAATGTTTTTTACCACACAAAAAAATATTATACAGTTCTAACGCACAAAACTAGGATTCAATCCTAGATCTGACTCCAAACCATGTATTTATAATGGCTAAATCTTGTTTACCATGAAACACAATAAACTCTGTACTCCTTCACTAAAAAACGATTGGAGAAATGGATAACTTCACACTGGTGGGCTATTTCAAGAAAGAACACTAGGGCAACTTCCCTAGCAAGCTTCCCACTGGGCTTCACCAAGGCCACAGTCAATCCTCTTATCTGCCACTGGTAACCACACAGTAATGTATATTTTGTTTAAATTAAGAAGTTGAGGGGAGAGAAGTCAAGATGGCAGCATAAGCGGACTCTGAACTCACCTCCTCCTGCGGACACAGCCAATTTGCAACTACTCGTGGAAAAATTACCACTGAGACAGAAATGAAAGCTGGATAAGAGGAACTCTTGCAACAAAGGACAATCCTAATTGAGGTGGAAGAGGCAGAAACTCCCTTCTGGAGAGAAAAAACGCCCCATTCACAAGCCGCCAGCTTCTCAGCTGCCCGGGAGGAGCCCACAGGTGCGCAGCCCTCCCTGGAGGTGCGGGGCCCTGAGGCGGGAGTGCTCCCGCCGTAGGCACTTTGTGGACCCAGCACAATCGACACTAGTGGCATAATATCTGACTTCGCCTGCTACTAAAACATTGGGGAGTACCACCAGAAAAGCTGGTTCACAAAGAAATTAAAACCGGCTTTTAAAGAGCCCACACGCAAACTCACCCGTTTCAGAAAGCAACTGAAAATCACCAGAGAGAAAGGTGCACAGTGCTTTGGTGAAAAGAGACTCACCTGATAGGCGATGAGTGCATCTCGGTGAGAGGTGAGACCTCTCCAGGGACTGGGACATTGGCGGCGGCCATTGTTGTGGCCTGGTGTGGGCGTGCTGACACAGACGCCATTGGAGTTCTCCCTGGGGCCTGCTAGTCCAGGTCTGCTGCACCCACTAGACTGCCAATTTAATCCAGCCTGGCCAGTGCAGGCAGCCCACCCTAGGGACTGGCCCCACCCAAAAACAAGCCCTCAGGTAACTTGTGGGCCTGCATAGATTGGTGAATTGCTTCTCTGCAGCCTGGTGACTGAGCCCCCTTTGGTGGGGCAGGGCGTGCACAAGGAGCGGGTGGAGAGTGTGGGGCGGTGGTGGAGTGTGTGGGGGTCGTGCCGTGGAGAGACTGGGTCCACTTCACGAGTTCAGGGCATGCACATGGGGCAGTACTGTGTTGACTGTGTGTGTGGACTTGTGGGCGGCAGGGCTTGTCAGCTGCAGAAGACTTGTGCTTCTCAAAGACCCATATATGGGGTTTGCCTAACCTTCCAAACCCTGAAAAAATTGGGTGCTCCCGTGCCTGAGGCCAGCCCCACCCAGCTGCAAACCTCAGAGAGCTGACAAGAGACCTAAAGGCTGAAGGCTTATAGCAGTTGTAAGGCCCTGAGCCTAACAACCTGCCATGCTGGGGGCCTACTCACTTAAAAGAAATACTGCAACACGAATGTGGTATTAGAACTTGCAGCCAACTGTGCTGGGGCTCCCCACACCTGATAAAGAGACTGAAGGGCCCACAACAACTACAAACAGCTGAGGATTACAACGGCTGGCCAGGAGCATAACTCAGCCTCCCTGGGTGCCTAGAGGGAGAGCAAACAGGTCACAACAGAAGGGCACACATAGCCCACACAGGGTTCTCCCCTGGAACATTGAGAACTGAGGGAAGCAACTGCAGGCCTCCTGAGACATCACTTATATAAGGTCACCTACCAAGAGCAGGAGACATAGCTGACCTACCTAACACGTAGACAAAAGCACAGGGAAAGAGGCAAAATGAGGAGGCAAAGGAATACATTTCAAGTAAGGGAACAGGACAAAACCCCAGAAAAAGAACTAAGTGAAACAGAAATGAGCAACCAACCTGACAGAGAGTTCAAACAAAGAGTGTTAAGGATGCTCACTGATTTGGGGAGAAGAATAGAAGAACTCAGTGAGAATGTCAACAAAGAAATGGAAGACATAAAAAAGAACCAATCAGAAATGAAGAATACAATACTGGAAATGAAAAATTCACTAGAGGGACTCAAAAGCAGAGTAGAGGATACAGAAGAACGGAACTGCGAGCTGGACAAAAGACTAGAAGAAATTACCCAAGCTGAACAGGTAAGGGAAAAAAGAATTAAAAAGAGTGAGGACAGTCTAAGGGACCTCTGGGACAACATCAAGCACACTAACATCCATGTTATAGGTGTCCCAGAAGGAGAAGAGCAAGACAAAGGCACAGAGAATCTATTTCAAAAAATAATAGATGAAAACTTCCTTAACCTAAGGAAGGAAACAGACACCCAGGTACAGGAAGCACAGAGAGCCCCAAACAAGATAAACCCAAAGAGGCCGACACCAAGACACATCATAATCAAAATGTCCAGAATTAAAGATAAAGAGAGAATCCTAAAAGCCGCAAGAGAAAGATAGGTTACATACAAAGGAAACCCCATAAGGCTATCAGCTGACTTCTCAGTGGAAACATTACAGGCTAGAAGAGAGTGGCATGATATATTTAAAGTGCTAAAAGGAAAAATCTTACCACCAAGAATACTCTACCCAGCATAGTTATCATTCAAACTGGAAGGAGAGATCAAAAGTTTCCAAGACAAGCAAAAATTAAAGGAGTTTGTCAACAAGAAACCAGTGCTACAAGAAATGTTAAAGGGACTGATTTAAGGGGAAAAAAGAAGACCGCAAATAGGAAAAATTATCTATTTCCATGATAAGATGGTAATAGATACAAATGCACAAAAAGGAGGTTAGATATGATATGAAAAACATAAAATGAGGGAGGAGGGGAGTTAAAGAGTAGAACTTTCAGACAGAGATCAAACTAAAGAGACCAGCAATTCTGTACAGAAGGAGAAAGGAACAGAGAAGGACTACTAAAACACTGAGAAAAAAAAAAGTTAAGAAATGGCAGTAAGTACTTACTTATCAAGAACTACTTTAAACGTCTCAATGCTCCCATTAAAAGGCATAGGGTGGCTGATTGGAAAAACAACAAGACCCATATAGATGCTGCATACAAGAGACACACTTCAGACCTAAAGACACTCACAAACTGAAAGTGAAGGGATGGAAAAAGATACTCCACGCAAATGGCAATGAAAGGAAAGCTAGGGTAGCAGTACTCATATAAGACAAAATATACTTTAAAACAAAAATTGTAAAAAGAGACAAAGAAGGGCATTACATAAAGATCAAGGGAACAATCCAACAAGAGGATATAACATTTGTAAATATCTATGCACCCACTGTAGGTGCACCTAAATATATAAAGCAATTATTAACAGACACAAAAAGAGAAATAGACACTAACAAAATAATACTAGGGGACTTTAACACTCCACTTACACCAATGGATAGATCATCCAAACAGAAGATCAATAAGGAAACACTGGCCTTAAATGACACACTAGAACAGATGGACCTAGTAGATATGTACAGAGCATTCCATCCAAAAACCGAAGAATACACGTTCTTTTCAAACGCACATGGAACATTCTCCTGGATTGATCACATATTAGGCCACAAAACAAGTCTCCATACATTTAAGAAGATGAAAATAATACCAAGCATCTTTTCTGACCACAAAGGTATGAAACTAGAAATCAACTATAGGAAGAAAATCAGAAAAGCCACAAATATGTGGAGACTAAACAAAATGCTACTGAACAACAATTGGGTCAACCAAGAAATCAAAAGAGAAATCAAAAAAATACCTGGAGACAAATGAAAATACGACATGCCAGAATTTATGCAATACAGCAAAAGTGGTTCTAAGAGGGAAGTTTATAGCAATACAGGCCTATCTCAACAAACAAGAAAAATCTCAAATAAACAATCTAACAATGCACCTAAAGGAACTGGAAAAAGAAGAACAAACCAAGCCCAAAATCAGTAGAAGAAGGAAATAATAAAAATCAGAGCAGAGAAATAAATGAAATAGAGACTAAAAAACAATAGAAAAATTAATAAAACCAAGAGCTGGTTCTTGGAAAAGATAAACAAAGTTGACAACCCTTTAGCTAGACTCACCAAGAAAAAAAGTGAGAAAGCTCAAATAAGTAAAATCAGAAATGAAAGAGGAGAAATTACAACAGATAGCTCAGAAATACAAAAGATTATAAGAGAAAACTATGAAAAGCTACATGCCAAACAATTCGACAATCTGGAAGAAATTGATAAATTCTTAGAATCATACAACCTTCCAAAACTGGATCAAGAAGAAATAGAGAATTTGAATAGACCAATCACCAGTAAGGGGATCAAAACAGTAATCAAAAACCTCCCCAAAAATAAAAGTCCAGGACCAGATGGCTTCCCTGGTGAATTCTACCAAACATTCAAAGAAGACTTAATACCTATCCTTCTCAAACTCTTCCAAAAAATTGAGGAGCGGGGGAAGCTCCCTAACTCATTCTATGAAGCCGACATTACCCTGATACCAAAACCAGACAAGGACAACACAAAAAAAGAAAATTACAGGCCAATATCACTGATGAACATTGATGCAAAAATCCTCAACAAAATACTAGCAAATCGCATACAACAATATGTTAAAAAGATTATACACCATGATCAAGTGGGATTTATTCCAGGGATGCAGGGATGGTTTAACATTCGCAAATCAATCAACGTAATACACCACATTAATAAAATGAAGAATAAAAATCACATGATCATCTCAATAGATGCAGAGAAAGCATTTGACAAGATACAGCATCCATTTATGATTAAAAACTCTGAATAAAATGGAGATAGAAGGAAAGTACCTCAACATAATAAAGGCCATATATGACAAACCCACAGCTAATATCATCCTCAATGGTAAAAGACTGACAGCTATCCCTCTAAGAACAGGAACCAGACAAGGATGCCTACTGTCACCAGTCCTATTTAACATAGTACTGGAAGTCCTAGCCAGAGCAATCAGGCAAGAAAAGAAATAAAAAGGGATCCAAATTGGAAAGGAGGAAGTGAACCTCTCACTATTTGCAGATGACATGATTTTATAAATATAAAACCCAAAAGAATCCACCAAAAAACATTTAGAAGTAATAAACGAATACAGTAAAGTTGCAGGGTACAAAAACAACATACAAAAATCAGTTGCATTCCTATACACTAACAAAGAAGTAGCAGAAAGAGAAATTAAGAATGCCATCCCATTTACAATTGCAATGAAAAGAATAAAATACCTATGAATAAACTTAACCAAAGAGGTGAAAGATCTGTACAGCAAAAACTATAAAACATTGCTGAAATTGAAGAAGACACAAAGAAATGGAAAGATACTCCATGCTCTTGGATTATAACAATTAACATAGTTAAGATGTCAATACTTCCTAAAGCAATCTAGAGATTCAATGCAATCCCTATCAAAGTTCCAACAACATTTTTCACAGAAATAGAACAAAGAATCCTAAAATTTATATGGAACAACAAAAGACCCCGAATAGCTAAGGGAATCCTGAGAAAAAAGAACAAAGCTGGAGGTATCACACTCCCTGATTTCAAAATATACTACAAAGCTATAGTAACCACAACAGCATGGTACTGGCACAAAAACACACAGATCGGTGGAATAGAATCGAAAGCCCAGAAATAAACCCACTCATCTATGGACAGCTAATCTTCGACAAAGGAGCCAAGAACATGCAATGGAGAAAAGAAAGTCTGTTGAACAAATGGTGTTGGGAAAACTGGATAGCCACATGCAAAAAAAATGAAAGTAGACCCTTACCTTACACCATACACAAAAATTAACTCAAAATGGATTAAAGACTTGAATGTAAGACCTGAAACTATGAAACTTCTAGAAGAAAACATAGGAAGTACGCTCTTTGACATTGGTTTTAGCAACATATTTTCAAGCACCATGTCTGACCGGGCAAGAGAAACAATAGAAAAAACAAACAAATGGGATTACATCAAACTAAAACGCTTCTGCACAGCAAAGGAAACCATCAACAAAACGAAAAGACAACCTAACAATTGGGAGAAGATATTTGCAAACCGTACATCGGATAAGGGGTTAATCTCCAAAATATATAAAGAACTCATGCATCTCAACAACAAAAAAAACTACCAATCCAATCAAAAAATGGGCAAAAGAACTGAACAGACATTTCTCCTAAGAAGATATACAGATGGCCAACAGGCACATGAAAAGATGTTCAAAATCATTAACCATCAGGGAAATGCAAATCAAAACTACAATGAGATATCACCTCACGCCCGTCAGAATGGCTATAATTAACAAGACAGGAAACAACATGTGTTGGAGAGGATGTGGAGAGAAGGGAACTCTCACACACTGCTGGTGGGAGTGCAAACTGGTGCAGCCACTATGGAAAACAGTATGGAGATTCTTCAAAAAATTAAGGATAGAACTACCATATGATCCAGTTATTCCACTGCTGGGTATTTATCCAAAGAACTTGAAAACACCAATGCGTAAAGATACATGCACCCCTGTGTTCATTGCAGCGTTATTCACAATAGCCAAGACTTGGAAGCAACCTATGTGCCCATCAAGGGACGAATGGATAAAGAAGATGTGGTATATATACACAATGGAATGCTACTCAGCCATAAGAAATGATGAAATCCAGCCATTTGTAACAACATGGATGGACATTGAGGGTATTATGCAAAGTGAAATAAGTCAGAGGGAGAAGGTCAAATACCATATGATTTCCCTCATTAAGTAGTAGATAATAACAACAACAAACAAACAGAGACAGAGATTGTATTGGTGGTTACCAGAGGGGAAGGGGGGAGGGAGGAGGGCGAAAGCAATAATTCGGCACAAGTGTGTGGTGATGGGTTGTAATTAGTATTTGGGTGGTGAACATGATGTAATCTATGCAGAAATAGAAGTATAATGATGTACACCTGAAACTTATACAATGTTATAAACCAATGTTACTGCAATAAACAAATAATTAAAAAAAAAAGAAGTTGATACTCTTTAACTGTATCCCTATACCTCTGAAATCTTAATAAAGAACATTTTCTCTGTGAGGGAAAAAAGACGTTAAAAAGTAATCCTGTAAAACAAAAAAAGAGAGCGAGAGAGAGAAAGCCCACAAAGTTTTTAAGATAGCTGTGTCAGTAAAAGGCTACCAGATTAGACTAAAAGGGTCTGAGATTGATAAAAGTCCAAAAGGTCTCTGGGTTCCCAACCAAATAGATAAATGGTTATTGGTATAAGTCACTAAATTTTGGAGTGGTTTGCTACGCACTGATAGATAACTTACACTTATCTTCAAAGTCTACTTTGTCTAATGTTAATATAGCTGAACAAGTTTCTTAGAATTTTTGTTTTTATGGTATATTTTTACAGTCTTTTACTTTCATTATGTACCATATTTCAGATATGTCAGTTGTAAGCAGAATGTGTGTGTGTGTCTTGCACGATAATCTGTCTTTGCTTTTATCTTTATCTTCGATTTTTAATTGCAGTCCTTAGTCACTCTACCTCTAATATAACTACTTATATATTTGAGTTGAAATCTTTTCTCTTAACCTTAGCTTTTATTTTTTTTTTTATTTATTTTTTTTTTTAAAGATTTTATTTATTCATTTTTTCCCCCCAAAGCCCCAGTAGATAGTTGTATGTCGTAGGTTCACATCCTTCCAGTTGCCGTACGCGGGACTCGGCCTCGGGTTGGACGGAGATGTGGTGCCTCGGGGCGCGCCCGGGACCCGAACCCGGGCCGCCAGCATCAGAGCGCGCGCACTTAACCGCCAAGCCACGGAGCCGGCCCTAACCTTAGCTTTTAAATTTGTCCCACATTTATGAAACAAATGCTTAATGTATAATTTTTTTCTTTTCTTTTATTGCCTTCTTTTTGTTGATTATGCTTAAAATTTGCTTTCCTACTTCTAATTGCTTTGTAATTTTACAGGAATATGATTTCAGAATATGCGTTGGATTTGTACTGGTTGGATTTGTACTGGGTCAATTTAGCTATATACTAGAAAACCCTCCAACTCTTTAGTGAGCTGTGAACTTCAATTTTTGTTAACTCTGCCAACATTTAGCTCAGCTTCCCAGTCTCATAGTCACCTCTTCTGGAATCAACAGATTCCTTTATAGGAAAAATATTTTTATTTTATAACTTATATCTTAAAATTTTAATATCTGAAGGTTTTGTGGATATCAATCTATTATTATCATTATTATTATTATTATCATTATTATTTTTTTTTCCTAGTTTTTTTTTTTTGTGAGGAGGACTAACCCTGAGCTAACATCTGATGCCAATCCTCCCCTTTTTTCTTGAGGAAGATGGGTCCTGAGCTAACAACCGTGGCCATCTTCCTCCACTTTATATGGGACGCCGCCACAGCATGGCTTAACAAGCAATACGTCGGTGCACGCCGGGGATCCGAACCTGCGAACCCCAGGCCGCCGCAGCAGAGCGCGCGCACTTAACAGCTTGTGCCAGCAGGCCGGCCCCGATTATCATTATTATTATTTTGGCTAAACTTTGTTCGTGTTGGCTCATTTTCTTCTGGATTTTGAGCTCACATATGGCTGACATTAATCTGTGAGAATCCTGCCTGAAGTTGCACTCCTCCAGAGAGAAATTCTATCCACCTCCATCAGGTGCCCTTGGATCTTACCAACCTGGGACAACTGTGGCCTTATAGGTTAGAATCTCCCAACAACCTATGTTTTATAAATTCAAAACTTTAACTCATACAAGATCTGAAGTATAGTCATGAATCCTCAATGTGAGAATTTCATTTGTTTGTTTTTCTGTCATGTCATTTACCTAGAACTGAGAGCAAACAGATAACTTGTTTTCTCCCTTTGCTTGAAAGAAGTGGCAGTTTAGTTTCTGCAGACTACTCTTCCAGTTAGGCTGAGGCAGTTAAATATTATTATTGTATGTGGTGGTTCAGGGTGTGGAGGAGTTTTAATCTGTACTTTCATTGAGGATGTACTCCTTCCACAAAAAAGAAAAATAGCTGACAAGCTTTAGAAAACGAAAAGATGCTTCACTTTACAAAAGCAATTAGAAATCTTATATACAAAATAAGTGAATTAACAAAAATTTAGTTTATTCACAATTTTTAAGAATTTATTAATTGCAAAAGCAAAATAAACATTTATCAAAAAATGGTTTAAAATTGTTATTACATCATTGAAATCAAGTTAAAGACAAATGTTAAATAATTTTAAAAAGACGATGCATAAAAAAGGACCTACCAGATTTTTATCCACAACAATGTACGTTTCAAGATTTCGATGGAATGACTTGAACAATTTAGTTCTCTGAAAAACACACAATGTGAGTCCTGAGGAATTTCCAGAAATTTACCTTCTATCGAAATTTATCTTTAGAGATAAACTGAGAGACATGTTGCTACTAATTACATAACAAGGCTGCTTCAAATACAAAATTTAGGTACTAGTCAGAAAATTCCAGTCCAAAAGGAGCTTGTGGTTACTAATAATTTTCAATGACATTTCAAGCAATATAAGAACTCAGATATCTTTTGATTTTAGCAACAGCTGAAACTGAAAATATTAAGTTTACAACATAAAGCTTTTCTTTCCTTAGCCTTGTGATAATTTTCATAGTAACCACATGAAGACAGATTTTCTGCTACCACTTATTAGGAAACTACTTTTGGCAAACAATATAGTTTAGAAAAATATTACTGAAGTTTATGATCAATGGCTGCTCACTAGAGCCAGGTGTGTTATTTATGGCAGTTTACAGGTCTTTGTGGAGGAATAACTCATCACTTTGTTTTACATGTACCTATGTAAGCCACTGATATTCATTTTTGAACTCTTATGAAACAAAGATTTAACTTAGAAATCCATATTACGTAATATTTTCACCTAAATTATCCAAGTAATTGAGGAAAAGGAATAATTTACACTAATTATCCAAATGCCCACACATGAACATTAATTTTTTGGTTTCTTTAATCCTATATTCACATAATCATTTCCAAGATTAATAACCTAAGTTTTCATGAAACTTTCATCTAATCACAAGCGTAACAAAGAACTTAATTTCATTCTCTATCCATTTTAAAAGTCAGACAGGACCCTCATGAAAAAGCAGAATAATTTTAAGACTTGTAAGTCACCAAATTTTGCTCTGAAAGTGTTTTTTGTTTCACAAAATCATACTGAATAAGTTAAAGTTAAAAATTCAACACTTACTTCTGAACTTTTTCTGACTTCATACAGTGAATTACGGCTGTAAGTGTCATTGTCTCCTAAGAGGGGAATATTAGTGTTATCATTTTTTTCCTTATAAATCATGTGCACGAATCCTGATAGAGCCTCCATGGGTTCAATTCCATATGAGATGTTTTTAAACTGCAAAGTCCCCCTGAATATTAAGATAATTAAAACAAATCTTAAATGATTCTACAAAAACTATAATCTAATATTCTAATGAGAAATTTTGGCCAGAATTTTTTTTCCACATTTAAAGTTACCTTAGTTTTTCTACTTTATCTCTTTATTCTTTGTGGTATTAACACAGAACTGGACCAGTAATACCATAGGATATGTACTGCTTTATATTACAAATATTCTAAGGAAAATATTTTGGTTATCTTCAAGAAAGCATGTTAGCAGAATGGATTCACATGCTTAAACAGGTTATAATCCCTGCCTAGGGTACACATTTTCTAAGCAAGACTGTAGGATGTATAGGCACTCTCTTACTTAGTATTAGGTCCCATTCTTCTTTATAAGACACCTAACTCTCTCCTGACACTTAATGTTCTAAATCATTTGTTTGTGTGTGCTGAACTGAAGGTATGACCTGCCTAAAAATGACTGTGAGCAGACCCCAAGTGTCTATCAGATTCAGGCATTCTACAATTGTCAATCATTCTAAGAAATTAAGAAACAAGTAAAACATAAAGAATTTAGGAAAACTACAGAAGTATGGAGAGACCAATCAATCCCCTCTACACGCAAGATTGCTCAAAGCCTCAAGCAGGAGATCCTGTCAGAATCAACAAGTAGCCTCCCATCAGAAACAGATGCTGCCAGGGTGACCAAGTCTATTTCATCAGCAATTCGGGTTTACTCCTTAGGGAATTGAAGCAACAAAGTGACTGTAGAACTACAAAAGATACATGGAGGATCAACTTATAGAGTAGCAGGATCTAATACTGGCAAATGTGATATCTTTAAATAGGCTACAACCTGAGTCCTGAACAAGTGTTGAGTGACACACGAGAATTTGGAAAACCTGCAACATATCCATGATAATTGCAATCCATCTGAAAAAAATACACAAAGGAAAAAAAATGGATAACATATTTTAAAAATAGACATCCCACGTGTGTCATTTATATTTATCACTTTAGCTACCTTAGTACTTTAACATGAATGGCAATTACCCAATAAATTTGTGTCCGGTAAAAATAAGAACTAGTCCAGGTTATTCAATTTCAGTGAATATGCAAAATAATATTCTAGTAATTTCAGAATATTCATATTTTTAAATAAAATCCAGAATAATAAATCTGTAAGAAAAAACCAAGGTCTTACCTGAACTAACAAAGGCTTAGAACGTTGGCTATCATCTTTGTCATAAGAATAAACAACAGAAGCTGAAGATAAAAATGATCTAGGCAGAAATCACAAAAACATGCTCAAGTGGTAAAACAGAAAACACAGAAAAAATTATTCTTCATAATACAAATTTTCTTTTTAGTGAGGAATTTAAAGTAGTGGCAATTATCTTAGCATATCCTATTGTCCAAATACTTCTGTCATTTATAATAAATTAGGTGTTGAAGGAGGTATTTTAACCACAGTGACATACAATATTGAAATGCATGCTAACGAACAGCCCAAATTGCTAGAAAGATTGAAGAGTGAAATAACACAGGTCCCAATTTCCAGCACAGGATTTGCACCTCTCTGTCTTTATTGTTCATTGATTCTAGATTTTAAACCTGAATCTTAAAATTAAAATGTAAGGTTAGGACAGAATTTAGAAAGATATTCTTGGTATCCCTACAAGTTCATATTCACTAAGCTTAGCTAAGTATCAAGTTCTTTTCAATAACTTTGGTCAGAATTTTCTTTCATTTTTCTTGGTAACTATTCAAAAACTTGACACCACTTCTGTTAATCATCCAACAGAACCTTCATGTCACCTCACGTTCAGATCACCTGTACCCATCCTCACTGCTTCTCTTTATTTCCAGAGGATGATTACATATTTTGTTTAAAGCAAACCCTTACACTTATGCTATGAATCCCATCCTGTGCCATATATTGAAGATACATACTTTTTCCACCCTATAATTTCACTCTTCCTCTCTACTGCTTTTTTGTCTTAATAATATTTAAAGGTTTATTACCAAGTCATTACCACCCTAAATAACTCTCCCTTGACCCTAGTCCTACTCTAGCTATTCCCTATATATTTTCAATTCTCAACAGATTTTATCAAAAGAGTAGTCTACACACCAGTTCTCCACTTTGTCAATTGTTATTCACCCTAAAACTGCTCTGGAAAAGATTCATAACCACCAGAGTGTCAAATCCAAACGACAATTGTAAAATAATCATTGCACTGGACTTCTGGCATCATTTTGGAAACTGTGGCCACTTTGTCTAATCACTTTATTTACATCACACATCACTCTTCTTCTTGTCTTCCTACATCTCTGATGCTTCCAGCTTGATCTTTCATGTTGACTGCTTTTTTGTTCTACCTAACCCAGAAATGTTGGTTTTTCCCAGGATTCAGCCTTTAGCCATTAGACTATAAGCACTCTATAAACTCTCATTTTAAAAAATTACAACCAATTGATAACTGCTAAATCTATTGGCAATCTCCTGAGAGATTCAAATTTCCATATCTATATGCCTAGTAGAAAAAACCCACTTGGATATCTTATAGCCACTGCAAACCAAACTCATCTCTTCCTCACATAAACATCTTCCTGTTCATATTGGTCATTTAATTACACTATAACCTGCCCAATTTCTTTCTTTTTTTTTTTTTGTGAGGAAAATCAGCCCTGAGCTAACATCCATGCTAATCCTCCTCTTTTTGTTGACGAAGACTGGCTCTGAGCTAACATCTATTGCCAATCCTCCTCCTTTTTTTCTCCCCCCTGCCAAAAGCCCCAGTAGATAGTTGCATGTCATAGTTGCACATCCTTCTAGTTGCTGTATGTGGGACATAGCCTCAGCATGGCCGGAGAAGCGGTGTGTCGGTGCGTGCCCGGGATCCGAACCCGGGCCACCAGTAGCGGAGCGTGTGCACTTAACCACTAAGCCATGGGGCCCCTGCCCAATTTCTGAAACAACAACTAAATTATCCAGGATTCCTCACGGTTTCCCAATCACTCTCCCAAATCTGTCTTCAAGGTATTCTGAATTTTTCTTTCTAGTGCTATGACCAATGCCATTGTTCAAACCACCATCATCACTCACCTAAACTATTATATAATCATATAACTAGACACCCCACCACTACTTCTGCCTCCTCAAAAATAGCCTACAGTGACATCAGCATCATGGTGGAGTGAGCTCTCCCCATAAACTCTCCCCACTAAGATACCACAAAAAAGACATTCGAACTAACAGAGGGCATTCACACAACACAAAAGATGTCTGAGAGACCCACACAGCCCAACGTGTGAAGGTGGAGGTGCTGGACCCCATGGAGGAAGTGGAAGGAGGTAAGGAGAACTCCTCTCCATCCCCAAAGGCAGCAACTCCAGGTCCATGCAGCTCTCACAAAGAGAGGGGGGAGGGGCAGACCTCCATGGGAAAACCATCACTCTCCAAGTTCCCTCACAGCCGATGGTAAACTCACACTTGAAGGTGACTGAACTGTTGTGGGGTGCCTTCATCAAGCTAGCACCCCAGGAGAGCAGATAGTGAGAAGCCCCCAGGATCAGGCAGGTGAAAGAAAGTGCTTCTCCACCTGCTCTGTGCTCCTCCAGCACAGCCAGTTGACCAGAGTACCTGCAGATCTTGGTGGGCTCAGAATACACAGCTCTTGACCCCCACCTAGTGGCGGCAGGAAGCTGCAACCAGATATTATCACTATCAGGAGATATAAATCCACACCATCAAACAGTATGCAAAAATATATGAAATCTCCAGACCAGAAGAGAAATGACAAGCACCAAGAAATCAATCCTGAAGGCACAGAAATTTATATTCTAAATGAAGAGAATTCAAAATAGCTATCATAAAAAAGTTCAAAGAGTTACAAGAAAATACAGATAGACAGTTCAATGAAATCAGGAACTTTTTCACAAAAGAGATTGAAACTATAATGAAAAATCAATCAGAAATATTGGAGATGAGAAATACAATGGAAGAGATAAAGCAAAATCTGGAATCTTTAAAAGAACAGAGCTGACAATATGGAGGACAGAATTAGCAACCTAGAGGATAGCAATGCAGAAATGCTCCAGACAGAGGAAGAGAGAGAATTAAGACTAAAAAGAAATGAAGAAATTCTCTGAGAACTATCCAACTCAATTAGGAAATGCAACATAAGTATTATAGGTATTCCAGAGGGATAAGAGAGGGAAAAAAGGGCAGAGAGCTTGTTCAAAGAAATAATAGCTGAGAACGGCCTGAACATGGAGAAGGAGCTGGAATTAGAAGTGAATAAAGTCAATAGATCTCCTAACTATATCAACATAAAAAGACCCTCTCCAAGGCATTTAGTAGTAAAGCTGGCAAAAGCCAATGAAAAAGAAGAAAATCTTAAGGGCAGCAAGAGAAAAAAAAAAATAATGTACAAAGGAACTCCTAGCAGGCCCTCAGCAGATTTCTCAGCAGAAACCTTAGAGGCTAGGAGAGAGTGGAATGATATATTCAAAATTCTGAAAAGCAAAATCTTTCAGCAAAGAATAGTCTATCCAGCAAAAATATCCTTCAGATATGATGGAGAAATAAGAACTTCCCCAGAAAAACAAAAGGTAAGGGAGTTCATCACCACAAGACCCCCACTACAGGAAATGCTCAAGGAGGCCCACATACCTGAAAAAAAAAAAGATAAAGGGGATAAAAAGTATTGAGCTAGGAGAAAAATAGGTAGACAAAATTAGAAAAATTACAGGTCTCTATCAGAACAGGTTAGCAAACACTTAATTATAACATCAAAGATAAAGGAAGCAAAACAGCAAAAATAAATATAACCTTGTCACTTTAACCACAAACTGACAACACAAGATGAAATGAGTTGTGACAACAATAACTTTGAAGGGGAAGAGGAAAGGGATGGAATCGACTTAGCCTAAGGAAATAAGAGGTTATCAGAAATGGACTATCTCATTTATGAGACTGTTTTATACAAACCTCATGGTAACCACTAAACAAATAATCAGAACAGAGACTCATATGATAAACAAAGAGAAAACTAAGAAAATCATCATAGAGAACTACCAAACTCAATTGGAGTCCAAAGCACATGGGACAAGGAACAAAGGAAATGCAGAATAGCTAGAAAATGAGTGATAAAATAGCAGCATTTAGCTCTCATGTATCACTAATTACTCTAAACGTAAATGGATTGAATTATTCAATCAAAAGACACAGAGTGGTGGGATGGATTAAAAAACAAGACCCAACAATATGCTGCCTCCAGGAACCACATCTCAGCTCTAAAGACAAACATAGGCTCAGAGTGAAGGGATGGAAGATGAAACTCCAAGCTAATAGCAAAGAAAAGAAAGCAGGTGTTGCCATACTCATATCAGACAAAGTAGATTTCAAAATAAAACAGGTGATGAGAGACAAAGAGGGGCAATATATAATGATAAAAGGGACACTCCACCAAGAAGACACATCACTTATAAATACATATGCCCCCAACACAGGAGCACTAAAGTACATAAAGCAACTATTAACAAACCTGAAAGGAGATATCAATAACAACATAACAATAGTAGGGCACCTTAACACCCCACTTATATCAATGGACAGATCATCCAGACAGAAAGTCAATAAGGAAACAGTGGACTTAAAGAAAAATATAGACTAGATGGACTTAGAAATATATAGAACACTTCATCCAAAATCAGCAGAATACACATTCTTCTCAAGTGTGCATGGAACATTCTAAAGGATAGACAATATATTGGGAACAAGGTAAGCCTCTATAAATTTAAGAAAACTGATATCATAACAAGCATCTTTGCCAACAATAATGCTGTGAAACTAGAAATCAACTACAGGAAAAAAACTGGGAGAGTAACAGAAATGTAGAGACTAAATATGCTACTGAACAACCAATGGATCATTGAAGAAATTAAAGGAGCAATCAAAAATTATCTGAAGACAAATGAAAATGAAAATACACCATATCAACTCATATGGAATGCAGCAAAAGAAATCCCGAGAGGGAAATGCATAGCAATACAGGCCCACCTTAGCAAACAAGAAAAATCACAAATAAGCAATCCTAAACTACATCTAACATAATTAGAAAAGAAGGACAAACAAAGCCTAAAGTCAGCAGAAGGAAGGAAATAATAAAAATTAGAGCAGAAATAAAAGAAATTGAAACTAAGAAAACAGTAGAAAGGATCAATGAAACAAAGAGCTTGTTCTTTGAGAAGATAAACAAAATTGACAAACCCTTACCAAGAAAAAGAAGAGAGAAGCCTGAAATAAATAAAATTAGACATGAAAGAGGAGAAATGACAACGGATAACACAGAAATACAAAGGATTATAAGAGAATACTATGAAAAACTATATGCCAACAAATTGGACAATCTAGAAGAAATGGATAAATTCTTAGATTTACACAACCTCCCAAAGTGAATCAAGAAGAAACAGAGAATCTGACGAGAGCAATCACAAGTAAAGAGACCGAAACAGTAATCAAAAATGGCCACAAAAATAAAAGTCCAGGACCAGATGGCTTCTCTGGAGAATTTTACCAAACATTCAAAGAAGATTTAATACCTATCCTTCTCAAACTATTCCAAAAACCAGAGGAAGATAGATCACTTCCTAACACATTCTACAAGGCCAACATCACCCTGATACCAAAGCCAGACAAGAAAAATACAAAGAATGAAAATTACAGGCCGATATCACTGATGAACATAGATGCAAAAATCCTCAACAAAATATTGGCAAACTGAATAGAGCAATACATAAAAAGATCATACACCATGATCAAGTGGAATTCATATCGGAGACACAGGGATGGTTCAACATCCACAAATCACTCAATGTGATACACCACATTAACAAAATGAGGAATAAAAACCACATGATCATCTCAGTAGAGAAAGAGAAAGCATGTGACAAGATCTAACATCCATTTATAATAAAAACTGTCAATAAAATGGGCATAGAAGGAAAGTACCTCAATGTAATAAAGGTCATATATGACAAACCAACAGCCAACATCATACTCAATGGGGAACAACTGAAAGCCATCACTCTGAGAACAAGAACAAGACAAGGGTCCCCACCCTCATCACTCTTATTCAACATAGTACTGGAGGTTTTGGCCAGAGCAATTAGGCAAGAAAAAGAATAAAAGGAATCCAAATAGGCAATGAAGAAGTGAAACTCTCACTGTTTGCAGACAACATGATTTTATATATAGAAAACCGTAAAGAATCCATCGGAAAACTATTAGAAATAATCAACAACTACAGCAAAGTTGCAGGGTACAAAATCAACTTACAAAAATCAGTTGCATTTCTATACTCTAATAATGAACTAAAAGAAAGAGAACTCAGGAATACAATCTGATTTACAATTGCAACAAAAATAACAAAATATCTAGGAATAAATTTAACCAAGAAGGTGAAAGACCTATTCAATGAAAACTATAAAACATTACTGAAAGAAATTGGTGATGACATAAAGAAATGGAAAGATATCTCATGCACATGGAAGAATAAACATAGTTAAAATGTCCATATTACCTAAAGCAATCTACAGATTCAATGCAATCCCAATCAGAATCCCAACGACATTATTCACAGAAATAGAACAAAGAATTCTATTGGGGCAACAAAAGACGCTGAAAAGCTAAAGCAACTCTGAGAAAAAAGAACAATACTGGAGGCATCACAATCCTAGACTTCAAAATATACTACAAAGCTATAATAATCAAAACAGCATGGTAGTGGTACAAAAACAGATACACAGATCAATGGAACAGAATTGAAAGCCCAGAAATAAAACCACACATCTACTGGCAGCTAATCTTCAACAAAGCAGCTAAGAACATACAATGGAGAAAGGAAAGTCTCTTCAATAAATGGTGCTGGGAAAATTGGACTGACGTGCAAAACAATGAAAGTAGACCACTATCTTTTGCCATACACAAAAATTAACTCAAAATGGATTAAAGATTTAAAAGTAAGACCCAAAACTATAAAACTCCTAGAGAAAATATAAGCAGTACACTCTTTGACATCAGTCTTTAGAGGGATCTTTTTGAATTCCATGTCTACTCCGACAAGGGAAACAAAAGACAAAACAAACAAGTGTGAGTTCATCAAACTAACGAGCTTCTGCAAGGCAAAGGAAACTGGCTTCAAAATGAAAAGACAACCCACCAGCTGGGAGAAAATACTTGCAAATCGTATATCTGACAAGGTGTTAGTCTCCATAATATATAAAGAACTCACACAACTAAACAACAAAAAACAAACAACTTGATCAAAAAATGGGCAGAGGATATGAACAGACAGTTTTCCAAGGAAAATATACAGATGGCCAATAGGCACATGAAAAGATGTTCAACATCACTAATAATCAGGGAACTGCAAATCAAAACTACACTAAGATATCACCTTACACCAATTAGAATGGCTATAATCACCAACACAAAAAAATAACAAATGCTGGAGAGGTTGTGGAGAAAAGGGAACCCTCATTAACTGCTGGTTGGAATGCAAACTGGTGAGCCTCTGTGGAAAATGGTAGGGAGATTCCTCAAAAAATTAAAAATAGAAATATCTTATGATCCAGCTATCTCACTACTGGGTATTTATCCAAAGAACCTGAAATCAACAATACAAAGAGGCTCATGCACCCCTATGTTCATTGCAGCATTATTCACTCTAGCCAAGAAGTGGAAGCAACCCAAGTGTCCATTGACTGATAATTGGATAAAGAGGATGTGGTGTATATATATATATACACACACACAATGGAATACTACTCAGCCATAAAAAAGTACAAAATCGTCCCATTTGCAACAACATGGATGGACCTGGAGGGTATAATGTTAAGCGAAATAAGCCAGACAGAGAAAGACAAACACCACATGATTTCACTCATACATGGAAGATAAACAAACACAGACAGAGAGAACAGTTTGGTGGTTACCGGGGGGAAGAGGGTTGAGGGTGGGCACAAGGGGTGAAGGCATGCATTTATATGGTGACTGACAAACAATAATGTACAACTGAAATTTCAAAACGTTATAAACTATTATGACATAAATAAAAATAATAGCCTACAAGACTCAATGGGACTATATAAGTACATGCTTAAAAACATTTTTGGCTTCCAGTATCCTTATAATAGCATTCTATAGATCTTCTACAACCTGGTTCCTGCCTACCTTTCCAAAATCTTCTATTTCTATCTTCCAGAAAACATGTTCTTTAGTAATTCACACTGACTTTTTGCACACCACAGAATCCACTCTGTTTCACTCCTTGAGGTTTTGCATGTGATTTCTTCTAAACAGAATGTCCCCGTCACTACCCGACTTCTTTACAGAGCTTCCTACATATCTTTCCTCAAGATACAAGTCATCTCTTACCTCTTTCCAAAAAGATTTCCCTGATTTCCAAAGAATATTACTGACACATTTATCATAATAACATATAAAATTCTCCATTTCTTTAACTAATGTGTCTGAATATATCTTCCTGTATTATAAATTCTTTAACTGTGAACCATGTTTTATTGTCTTTTGTATACATAAGATTTTACTCAATAATGGATATACAATAAATATACATTTGAATTGAAATGATTCCATTCATAAGTATTTTTAAAAATCAAGAAACCAAAGAATTAAAGTTTGAAAGGATAAAATAATTACTTACTGCTTTTTGAGATGGACAAAATATGGTTTTCCTTCAATTGTAATAATATAAGCAACCTGTAACATGAGTATCCAAAAAAATTTCAATAACACTGATAAATAATATATGCTAAATAATGTTTTCTCTAACTTATGCTTTAAAAATATTGATAAAATTAATAATAATAATACACAACCATTATATGTGTTTCCCTTCCCATGTGGATATTTGAAGCCTCAGGATTCTGAATTGAGAACTAGGTGGTAGAGTCCCCACATGCCTACTATTCAACACTACTCACATGTCTGAGAAAGAAGTTTGCCTGATGATTGCTATATTTTGGCTTAGACACACACCACCACTTCACCATGTCCAAGGCAAATACCAAAGATGCCCACTTCACTTGAGAGAAACTGGTGCTTGCTTACTTCCAGCCCTCCTGGAAAGTAAATTGCCCTGTGTTATGAGAGGTTTGGGGATTCAATTGGAGACGTAAAAGAAACTTTTCACTCCAAACAAATGGACTCAAGGTATATTTTATTATATAGAGGATAGTAAAGTGATAGTCCGCAAACAGATCCAAATAGGTCAAATAATAAGAGGGAAAAAACACCAGCTCAACTGGAAAGGGAAAACATCCACATTGGCTGAGATAGCAGCAGATTCTAATAGGTCATATAATAAGAGGGAAAAACATCAGATCGATTGGAAAGGGAAACACCAGATTGACTGAAGGGAAATGACACAAATCAACCGGAAAGAGAAACACCAGGTTGACTGAAAAGAGAACACATCAGATCCATTACTTCCCAATAAATCAATTACTCACAACATCCACGCCCCACTGCCGGGAGAGTCCTGTCAACCAACATGGCTGGGCAAGGATCACGCGTCCTGGGCAAGGCACCCCTTCCACAGGTGGAATTCTCACCAAGTCTCAGTCTCCAGCAGTTTTTTATAGCATCAATAATTTCCAGAGTAAGCAGTTACAGAGCTTTTTTCAGAGCAAGCATCTAGTGTTCCCATGCACAAATGGTTATCAGTGGCTTACGTGCACTGAGACCCACCCCCGGCTGTCGTCCCAGCCTAGTAGTTGTGTATTTGCATTGTTTACCTTGCTTATGGTCCCAGCCTGGCACAGATGGCCAGTCTGTCCCAGGCTGCGGCACCCGAAAGGCCTTGAAATTTTTATACATTGCAACTATCTCCATGGGAGAAGGGCCAGTTCCCACCACGCAGAAAGCAGCTTTTATATTTCTTTTTGTGTTGGTGGCTGTAGGTCAATGGAGTGGCCAAACATGGCTGTACTCATGTCAAGACACCCTGCTCATTGGAAGAGACACTCCTAAAAGACAGAACTACAAGAAATGTACTCTAGCAACGTAACGCAAATAGTACCATTGCATTTCTCTTATCCGTGTAAGCAACGAAACTCCTCTAGAATAGAATGTAGGAGAGGATAGAGTGAGAGCAGAGACATGTCTAGAGAACCTTCTAGAAGATAACAGAAAATACAAGAGTCATCAAATTATTTATTTGGTTAATTTTATTAAAATATTTCAGCAAGAAAAACAGCCATTTAAAAGTTTTCAGTTCCTTAACTTTGTATTAGAGCAGAACAAGATTCTCCGCAACAGATAAATGTTCTGAGAAGAGGCATTGATTGGCACTCTGGGAAGAAGTATAAGCGGAATCTGAAGGGCACCTTGAAAATTATGCCCTCTAAAAAATCCCTTGTTATTAAACAAACATGAGGAGAAATAAAGGGGAATATGATAGCACCAATAAAATTTAAAATCCACATATCTTACAAAGCAAAAACCACAAAAAAACTAGAATGTAATTAACAAGAAATGTACAAAACCGACAGGAGGAAAAAAACTCCAAAAAGCCACCATTCAGAGCTTCTACAACTTTTCCCATACAACATCCAACTGTTTGGATTGAATCTGCTCACCTCCTTCCAAATTTATATGCGAATTTCTAACTCCAGTACCTCAAAATGTGACCTTATACAGAGACAGGGTCTTTACAGAGATAATCGAGTTAAAATGAGGTAATTAGTGTGAGCTCTAACCCAATATGACCTGTATCCTTATAAAAAGGGGAAATTTAGACACAGACATACACAAAGGGAGAATGCCATGTGAAGATTCATAAGGAGAAGACATCCAACTACAAGCCAAGGATAGAGGCCTGGAGCAGATCCTTCCCACACAGATCTTCCCTCCAAGGAAGAACCAGCCTTGTCAACACCTTGATCTTGGAGTTCCAGCCTCCAGAACTGTGAGACAATAAATTTCTGTTGTTTAAGCCACATTATGTTACTTTGTTATGGCAGCCTGAACAAACTAAAACATTAACTCTCAATAAAAAATTTAAGAAATGCTAAAGAACAGGATCTAATTGCCAAAAAACAAATAAAAAATAGAGAATAATAAGAGAGCCACGAGTAATATGTATAACAACCAGGATTAAAATAAGAAAATGATGGAGAATTTCAGTAGTACTGTAGCATCTCTAATAAAGAAACATATTGAAATTCTAAAGCAGGAAAAATGAAATACCTGTTATTAAAAATCCAATTAAAGGGTTTAAGCGAAGATTAGACATAGAACAAGATAGGACTGGTGAACAGAAATACAGGTCAGTAGAAAATATCTAGATTGAAGCACAAAAAGAGAATACAAAAGAGAAAATAAGAGAAATGTGACCCATTAACAATGTCTAACATTCATGTAATTAAAGTCCAAGAAAAACAAGAGAAAGATAGAGGTAGAGACTAGTAAAGAAATGATATTTGAAGAATTAACGGCTGAAATTTTCCAAAGCTTATGAAAGATATCAATCCATAGTCTCAAAATATTCTACTAATCCAAAGTAGGATGAATACAAAGAAAGTAAAAGCCAGCCATATCATACTCAAACAGCTAAAACAAAAGACAAGGAGAACATATTTAAAAAAATACATAGTCTCATTTGCAGTGTATGAGAAAACCCACACCATTGTCACATTTGCGACCTTGCATGAAAAGATTTATCATCATTAAATTTGCCTTTTTTGATTAAAAAAAAGGAACAAGAGAAAAAAACACATTACTTTAAAAAGAATTTTTTAATAAAGTATAAGTAACTCTCCCAAAGAAATAATGGACACCAGAAGGCAATGGAATGACATCGTTATAAAGTGCTGACAGAAAATGATGTCCAATCAAGAGTTTTATATCCAGCAAAAATACCCAGAAAATATGCAAGCAAAATAAACACATTTCCTCACAAGAGGAGATGAGAGAATTCATTGCCAGAAAACCTGCAGTAAAAGAAACACTAAAAATAGGGTTTTTTTTTAATGGAAAGAAAATTGCTCCAAGATATGACCATGAAACCAGAAAAGAGAATGAAGAACATAGGAGAAAGTAAGTATGTCAGTAAATTTAAGTGAATATCATTTGTTTAAAATGGTGATAGTGATTGCTCTTGTAATTAAAAAAAATATGTAATTGCAAAGTATATGACAATAGCACAAATGACAGGGAGGACATAAATGGAATAAAGTTTCAAGGTCCTTGAATTATTCAGGAAGTGGTAAAAATACAAATTTAATGGAGCGGGTAATAAATTAAGGATGCATGTTGTAATCACAGGGGTAACCACTAAAAGAATAACAAAAGAATGCATCACTAATAGCTTAATAAAGAAGATAAATTAGACTAATAAAAATCACATCATGGATTATAAACAACAGAGGAAATAAAAATTAAGGAAGAAAGACCAAATGGATTTAAAAAATAATAATTATACACTTTATAAAAGAGAAGCATTTTAAATATAAAAACATTGAAAATAAAAGGATGAAAAATGTTATACCACACAAACAATACCCAAAAGAAAGCCAATGTAGCTATATTAATAGCAAGCAATATACAATGTAATTCAAGATGGATTACAAGAAACAAAGGGAGACATTTCATAACGATAAAAGTATCAATTAAAAACTAAAATATTACAATCCTAAAAATTTTACACACTTAATATCATATCTCCAAAATATATAAAGCAAGTTTCATCAAATTCTGAAAATAACATTGTATTTAGGGACAAGCAACAAACAATTAGAAAATGAACTTAAAGAAACAACACCATTTATTATAGCATTAAAATATATTAAAACGCCTGCGAATAAATTTAACAAAAGATTCATAAGACATCCACACTAAAAACTACTAAACCTTACTGAAAGAAAATCTAAAATACATGGAAAGATATACCAGGTACATGAATTTGAAACAAATGACTCATCTTGGAAAAAACAAGTTCTTCTTAAATCAAGGAAAGGCCTCCACCACTTTGGTCAAGCAGCTTCTACCAGAACTAGTCTTACTCCAGATAACACATGTACATTCTGGTAAAAACACACATAAAAAAATGACCTAAAGGCATGAGAAAGTGAACAAAAGCAGCCACATTCTAGAAATGAACCAAAACTTGAAAAAAGGTAATGACATAAGGCAAGTTACATCTATTTATGGGTTTTAGTCTTAGAGCAAGACAAAGTGGGCACCTCACAGCTAAACTCTAAAGAAACAGAGGATATTGTACGGAGCAACCACAGCTGCCATAAAGTGAGGGTGCAATCAGACAGGAGAGAACCAGAGATAGAGGGCCCCACGCACTTACTACATGATTTAATCTATATAATGTTTAAAAATAGGCAAAACTAATTTATGATGATAGGAAGCAGAACACTGCCTTTGGGGTGGTGGGGGAATTAACTAGAAAGGGACATATGGGAATTTTCTGGGATGATCTTTATCTTGATTTGGGTATTGATTACAAGAATATGTACATTTGTTAAAGCTCAAGAAACCATGCACTTAAGATCTATATTTTTCACTGTATAGAAATTATCCCTCAATAAAATGGTCTTTATCTAAATAATTATTTAAAAAATGCAAATTGAAACCACAATGAGATATCACTTAAGTCAATCAGAATGACAGAAATCACAACATTGAATTACACTTATTCCAGTGTTGGCTGTGGCTCTGATCTCATCTGGAGTTTGAGGAGGCTCATTGATTGATTGTGGAATTTATCTCCTTGTAATTTTAGTACTGAGGTTACCATTTTCTTGCTGGCTGTCTGCCAAGGTTGCTTTCAGCTCAGAGAGGCTCCCAGGGTTCCTTGCTACAAGAGCCCCGTAGGCAGTTCACAATATGGCAGTTTTTGTCTTCTTGGAGGCCAGCTGGAGAAACACTCCAGAAAGCTGTGATGGAGTCTTGTATGATATATACGAATCAACAGTGTGACTACCCCATCATATTTACAGGTCCCACTAACACTCAAGGGGAGGGACTTAGACACCAGGGAGCAGGACTCTCGAGGGCCATCTTAGAATTCTGTCTATTGCAATATTATACAAACATATATACATACGTAAATAAATATATCAAGTACATTGGAATAGTTGTCATTGGATGGAAGAGGGAAATGGGAATGGGGAATAAGAGTAAAGAAGAAAATATAATAATAAGAGGTTTGATGGGACCATTAATCATAGTGTGCTATGAAATGAAGGGGGGGATACATATCTGCACCTAAGGTCCAAAAACGTCCTCTATGGAATATTTCCAGAAACACTAAATTTGAATCAAATTAATCACAGAAATCAACCTATAAATCTCTCTTAAGAACATATTGCATTACTGCTGGAATGAACTGGAAGACATTCTGAAACACAGTAATAATTCTTCCTAAGCAGAAACTAATGAATTTCCTACTTTTACTGTATTGTATGAGGGCAGGGTGGTTGGTCGGGTGTGAGGAGATAAGGATATTCTGGGTCATACTGTTTTATACTTGGACAAGTCTTCACTAGTTTGCTCTATTAGCAAAACTTTTAATTGCAGGAATGATGACAGATTTTTCATATTGTTCACTTTGGTTGTTCCTGTGGAAGGAGTCAAGTATAACACTATCATTCACAAAATTTATTTAAAATAGAACTACGGCTCTGGTGGTTATGATTGAAAAAAGCATGCAAATATTATTATTTAAATAAAACTAAACAACGTGAAAATACTACACTATGCCTATAAGATATTGTGACATAAATATCAAACAATATTAATAAAAATCAAATGCCAAGGGGTTGTAAAGAGTAGTTTCAATTGTACACATTTGGCATGTTGGATAATATCCTGAGACTCTATCTTACTATTCCAAATTCCCCTTGAATAACCTTGGTTCAGTCAATTCACACTCCAGGAAGAGTCATTATTATACCAACATTTGTTATTAATATATGTTTCTGGGGCAAAATGTTT
Organism: Ceratotherium simum simum; assembly: GCF_057802395.1. NCBI lineage: Eukaryota > Metazoa > Chordata > Mammalia > Perissodactyla > Rhinocerotidae > Ceratotherium > Ceratotherium simum. Next base: position 35,845,746 of record NC_141927.1, on the reverse strand, counting down.
TACTGTGATACTTTTCTGCCCAGGAATCAAGGAAGAGAGAACAAAAGGAAAAGAAAATAGTATTACTTCTTTCTTTGCCCACAAAACTAAATAAGTGGGCCTCTTTTCATTCTTCTTTTTTTTTTTTTTTCTTTTCTGTTCTGTTTGATCAAACCATATTTGAAGGTTTGGAACGACAGGTTTAGGTTTCCTTAATTCCTATATTTAACTCAGAGAAGTCACTTGGGACACTCATAAATACTCACATGGATTAATTTTTTTCATTCCTAAATACCTTGGTGTGTGTGTAGAGTTGCCAGGCATCCTGTATACATAGGAATGTCCTGAATTTAATGATGTTTGTCCTGTGTTCTGTATTTTCTTTGTCAGAATACCCCAAACACCCTGTATCCATATTTTTCAAATAAATTACAAAAATTTGGCAGTCAGATCTATTTTCCACCACAGTAACTGGTGCTTAAATCACTTCCAAGGCAACAGCAGCTGAGAATCATGCCTCCACAAATAAACACCTGCACAATCCCTTCTCTCTCCCTGTATGCTTGTCTGAGAGAAGTCCAGAAGAGAGGACTGAGAATTGAAAATACTTATTTTTCATATTCAATAAAGGAAAAGATTGGTCTTTGGCCAAAGTCCCAGGTGATGAACAAGCAACCACCGTGAGAGATAACTTCTGGTCAGTGCACAGGATCAGAAAATCAGCCAGTCAACAACAGCCACACTCAAATAACGAGCTTCTGCAAGTTAGCCCTCAGTGAGAGCCCCAGCTCCTAGACAAGGGTCAGCCAGTGCCTCACTCCACTGATGAAGATTCCGACATGGAGCTTTTCTCCACGGAGCACACTAACACAGCTGAAAGACTGGCATAACCTGAACACTCCCTTCTGAAAACCCACCAGTCCCTCAACACCAGGCTTCCCCAACCTTCTATGAAGATAGCTCTGGCTTTGTGCGGGGAGACCATGCTTACAACTGGCCCTTACAGGCAAGCTGGAAGAGCACTATCGTTTCCGAATCACACGTCAAGTTCAATTCATTGTTTGTTCACAAGTTCGCAATCCTTTCAATGGTTCACCTCGTTTAGATTAGTTATGAGTGTGGACTTGTGAGGGACAGACTCACTGATACAGCTGCAATATAATCAAATTCGATATTTTCAATTCTTTTGAAGTATTTTGAAACTGTTATCTATTCTTTTATTTGTGTATATTTAAACTCCAAAATGCCAAACACAAGTGTAAATTTTGTGATGAATTTTCTGAACAGTAGAAATTTATCAACTGAGGAAAAAGTTATTTTGAAACTCTTTGCACAGTATGCAATGGTTCATTCCACATCAAAAATGGTGGGAAGTCAGATGTAAACCAGCATATGCTAAGAGCTAAGCAGAAGAGATGAGTGATTTCCCCATACAGTACCAAAGAAGGTGCTACAACAAATTTTTTGGATTCAGAAAAATTCAGATGAAGAGGACATAAGAATTGCAGCAGACATTGTAGTGGTTTTCCACACTGTGTATCATAAGTCTGCTCAAATGACTGAATGTACAACTACCAGACGTATTTTCTGATTCCAAAATTGCAAGCAAATTTTCAGGTGCCAGGTTGAAATCCACTGCAATAATTAGACAACGTTAACGGCTCCCTCTGCAATTACAGAAATTGGCAAAGATCTACACGTCTCACCTTGTTAGGGCATAGCCACTGGTATAAGTAATCACAATGCAGAAAAAAACGTTCCCTTTGCTTGTTTGGTATTTTTCTAGTGAAAAAAAGGCTTGCTTATAAGGCTTTTTTCAAGTAAAATTCCTTCCAGATGAGACATCAGAGACAAGGGCACACTTTTGCAGACTCTCTTATTGAATTGAGTTAATGAGAAAAATTATCCTGCTTTTGGTGGAGATAATACAAATACAAATTTTTGCGGATGTTTGCATAAATATGCCGACAATGTTTATTCAAAACTGAAGCAAAGCATGAATGATTCTGTGGAAGGTGTTGGCTGTTCTGGCCATATTCTGCATAACATTATTCAAAGAGCATCTAATAAACTTTCTATTGGCACTGAGGTCATTGTCATGGTATTGTCCTCTTGCTTCAGCATGTATGCTGTTCGAACTGAGTGATCAAAGGATTTTTTGATTTTGTTGACATTCAGTATTCTTCAATCCTTTTGCATTCACCAAAACTGTTGGCTCTTTTTAACAAATGCAGTTGAGAGAATCCTAAGTTTATTCGAAGCACTGATGTCATGCTTTAATGCTAAAGCAAGGCCCCCAAAATTCTTGTTGACTTTTTAAATAATCCATTGAGTGAAGCCTACTTATTTCTTTTACATAGTTCTCTCTTTAGCAATAGGATTTGGCAAATTGGAAGAAGAGCAAACAGTGTTATTGAAGTATTCCATTACTTAAAATCGAATGTGTTGAAGAAAGAATTGAACCCCCCCACAAATATATCCCTTTAAGTGCCATCTGTTCTTAAAGGGGACACCATTACTTATGAACAGGAAAAGAAATTCCCACTTGAAGTGAATAATTATTATGGCACTTTCTCTATCTTTTGAAATAGTGTTAATACCTTGAAAAATTCAATTCTTATATCTGGATGTTACCAAATACTTTTCCAGCATGGGAAGAAGTAGAATCATCCTGTGTAGCGTTAGAGAAGAAGGGAATAAAATTTGATGACGAGGTTTTGTTTTTGTCAGTGGACAGCATTTTAGAAGGCTGGTGATTAGGAAACACAACATAATGGGGAAGAATCGAAAAGCAAGTTAAGAAGAGCAATGATCAGAGTTGTTAACTTTATGTCAGTACCTGTTCAGTATACCATCTCACAATGCTAATGTCCAGTGTGTTTTCTCACTAACAAATGATCAATGGAAAGAAGAATGAAATAAATTGGATGTGACCACTGTAGAAACTATGCTACAATATAAATGGAATAACTACAAGGAATTTTATAAGCTAATTCTGCAAAACAAAGAACTGTCAAGGAAAGTCAAATCATCAGGGAAATAGAATTCAAGAAAGAGGTATGTAATTTAGATATTTGTAATTTATTTCAGATGAACAGCAAATAATTTTTAGTGTTTAAAATTTAGTATGCCCATGCAATATTTCCCTTTCATCTTTATATACAGATATATAGGCAATGAGAAATAATTCAAATTTAATTGGGTGCCCCATGTTTTTATTTGCTAAATCTGGGAGCTCCTTTTGTGTATCCCTAGGCACTCTTACTTGTGTAGGTCCTACCTCATATTATACTAAACATATTAAAATATAATCACATCCCTCATTAACAATAATTTTCTGTTGCAAAAATATTAAAAGAGAGCTTTTAAAATTGTCATAGTTAAAAGAAATACACTAAATTTCCATATTATTAAATGTCTTTATAAGAATGCTAGAGATTGAGCAAGTGGGGAACTCAAAGATTGTCTGCTCAGTGATAAATAATAGGGAGAGAGGCCTGGTGTTATTAATTTCAGGGAAAAGGAAATTAAACAAAAAGTCAAATGGGGTCCCTTCTTTCCAATCAGAAAAATAAGCTGGAGTAGCACTCATGTATCACGACATGGCTAAGAATTCACTTGGAATAGAGCTGGGGGCTTGTAAATAAAACCCAGCTGCTAAAGGAAGAAAAGGTAAAGAAAGAGAATATGGGGACAGGAGGATAGCTTCAGAGAACCAGGGGTGATCGGGGGAGGGAGAAACCTGAGACAAGCAGTGTATCCTTACGTGAAAGAGGGGGGAAGGTTTGTAAAAAACACTAAAAGGAAAGAAATAAATTTAGAAACCCACATTATGACTAGCGTTGGATTATCCTATATCGGAAGGAACTATGTGAGAAACAGATTTTCCTGGGGAATTAGAGAAGGAATATGCACTAAAATATAGGCTCTAACTGTGAAATCTATGTGCTAGTTAACAGATAAGCCATCTATAAGCTAATCACCAGATCAGCTTTCAGCTCCTTACTGACTTACTGAAAGCTGAGGCAAGTAGCTGAGAGGAATCACCAGGGCTAGGACTAGAGGGCCAGAAATCTCAGTAATCAATATAAGTATTATTTCAACACAATAATTTAGACAATCAAAATTAATGCAAAAATACCTAGGATGAACACAATATCAAAATTTAAAGACAGACAGGACCTGACCCTGACTCATCTCACTCACCTCACCCTAATCCTGGTCTAGGGGAAATCCCAGTTTTCTGCTACTCCCTTAAATTTTGTGCTCGAGTGAAGCCCTTTGCTTGCCTCTCCCTAGTCCTGGCCCTGGTGGATCCTATCCTTAAAATCCTCCATCCTCCATAGAAACACACACACATACAGGGTCACACGTATTCATACACATCAAAATACTCCTTGTTGTGAACCTGGTCTGAGCAGTCAACTCTGCCTCCAAGAACTGAGTTCCTGCCTACATTCAGCAACTTGGGTCTTGACATTAAAGACAACTTAAAACAATGTAAGATACAAAAATATTATTTCCCAATTACATTATTTTCTGGATCACTTTTTGAATCAGATGATGAAAGCTTCTCAGGAACTGTGGTCTGCAGAAATGTTTTATGAGGATCTAAAATAAAAATAAGCAAAGTTATTTTGATACCTTTAATCTTACATTATCCATTTCTAAATCCAATTCTGCCTTTGTTTCTCTACATCACCAACTATTTTTTGTATAATCTTTGCATATACTCTTCCTCTCCACTGTCTTTCTGGTCATTCTTACCTACAAGTTTCTTAACCCTTGTCAAGATCTCAAGTTTTTACTGTCTCTCTCTCAATCTCCACACACACGCACACACACACACACAAACACTCCCTTAGGCAGTGTGACTAAGTAACACTGGCCAACAAATTACACTGTTGTAAAGAGGTATGGAAATGAGAACACACGGGTGCATCAAGAAAGTGGGATCATTCGCAAGGAAAAGATACAGAACATTGAATACAAGGGCGATCTACAATTTTCAACGGAGCAGGTGGAGGACAGCAGTCACCAAATCAGGAAAGCATTGATAGCTTCTTTATGGTGACACAGTTATTTCTGGAACAGCAGAATTTTGTATGTGGAAAAGACCACATATGTCATTTTTGTCCATTTTACAGACAAGGAAGCCATCCCAGAGAGGCGAAAAGATGTTCTGCCCGGAGGCTGCCTCTTTGCCTTCTTGGCCACAGACCCTGAAGCGCGAGGCAAGGAGAAAGTGGGTGGCGAGAGCGAAGGACGGGAGTGACGTCTGGGCCGGGATGTTGGACCAAGAAGTACAGCCCCTGAGCGAACGAAGTCCCGTCAGAAGCCTGGATTGGGAGCGGAAACAAGAACCTGGACTTACCAGGGCCTGCGTGCAGCCCGCCGAGTCCGGTGAGAAGGACCACAAGGAGGAACATGGCTCCGCTGTCCTGGAGCCGAGCTGGCCGCATAGCAGCAGTTGAGGCGTTGAGGCGGTGCCGGCGCCGCTCGCGCGGGGGGGCCGCCCGCCGAGCGCTGGAAATGCGCAACCGGAGCGGGAGGGCGGAGGCGGCGGAGCGGGCAAGAGCTCCAGCGGGAAGGAAAAGCCGGGTGAGGGCTCTCTGCTGCCGCTGGGGGAAGGACGCGACTCGGCACAGGTAATGTGCAGCTGGCGGGCGGGTGGGGGCTCAAGAGGAGACAGTCAGTATTGACACACGTTCGGTTTATTGTTAAGGAAGGAAAGGCGGTGTCATTTTCAATTCTCAGGTTCGGGTGGTGCCTGGGGAGGCTTTTGTTTCTATCTTTTACTTAGGCCAGTGATTTCTGAGGTAATTTCTAGTGACAGTGAGAAGAAACAAAGACAAAAATGCTTAAGTTGCTGATAGCTAACAAGTTTCTTTCTAACATTTACATACCATCCAAACCGGCAAAATGCATATATTTGCAAAAACTGTCGCCAACACTGTGACTTTTCTAAATTTAATGGTTGGATACCTGTTACTGGACAGCTATTGAATGCAGAAGATCCCATACAATCCCTTTCAAATATAGACTCTTCCAAAAAATCTTCTTTAATATCCCCAGTTATTATTGCCACACTCGGCGTAATCCTGCAGCCCCTAGCTTTTACTTCTTTACTTAGCCCTTTTTACATTCTGCCTCTATTAGGAGTGAGAATCTTTGATTTCTTGAGGTCTGTAGGCATTCTTTCCCTCACTGATCCTAGCCTACATCATATTAAATACATTAAAATACAGCCATGCCCCACATTAACTATAATTTTGTTTTAACAAATGCTGAAAGCATGTTTATAAATTCATTTTGAAATTGCTTAGCTGTCCCGAAAAAAATAAGGGAAGTTATTAGCGGAATATAACAGGAACAATCTTTAAAAAGAACCAAGTGACCAAGAAATAAAGTCACAATAGATGGAATTAATAGTAGAATGGATACATATTGCTTAATGAATTAGAAATTTGGAATATTGGAGTGACAAACTCTCCCAGGAAAGAGCAAGAAAGGATAAAAAATAGAAAATACAAAAATAAAAGTAAGAGATAAGAAGAATAAAAGTAGAACTGTCAATATTCTGATAATAGCACTTCCAGAAGGAGAGAAAAATTAAAATAGTTAGGAGGAAATATTTAAAGGGATAATGGAAAAAGTTTCTCTTAATTTAAAAATAAGAAAATGACCTTAGAAAGGACCCAGATATTAAAACCTGGGCGTTGAAGGAAAACACATCTGAAATTTCAAGGGACAGCAAAGAGAAAATTCTGAAATCTTCCAGAGGAAAAGAACAGATCATCTATCAAGGAAGAAGAGTCAGATTGACATTAATAGCCATACTGAATGCATGACTTTCTATTTGCCCTGCCCTTTTTATATGTTTTTCTCTCCTTTTTTGCCTTCCATTGGATTGATCATTCTTTATTATTCCATTTTCCTTCTTTATTGACATGACAGATAAGTAGTTTTCAAATTTTTCTTTTAGTGGTTACCTTAGAATTATAGCATGTGCCCAGGAATATCTCCCTAACTTAATGTCCATTGATTAGCAACTTTAATTACACCTGCAAAGTCCCTTCACAGGAATACCTAGATTAGCTTTGATTGAATAACTAGAAGACAGGAATCTTGGAGGGACATCTTTAGAATTCTTCCTACAATAAGTGGCCTGTCAGTCTCTCTAATCCTTTGGGCTCGTATCAACTAGATCAAGATATGACTCTCCAGGTTTCATTTTTTGATGGTGTGGTGGTATGATTTTTAGCAGGTCTTTGAGAGAGTATAAATGTATAATCTTCCTGATTCTGCCATACTGTGACTCAATTTGAACTTCTATTGCTAGATGTTTGTTAGACTTCAGTTGAAACAGAATGGCTCACACATTTCACCAAGTCCTTCTGCAACCCAAAATACCTAACCTGAATTGGATCATGTCTAACCTGAAAACCCATAAAGCTAGGTGGGAAATGTGAGTGCCATTGAAATGACAAACGAGGTTCATCTCCCCATATGAGAAATAGCTGGTATCCTGGAACCTCACCTCTTACGAGGCACTTTTCTCTGACCTCAGAGCTGCTACATAATTTATGGATGGCTCCACCACCCTCACTTCAAAACAGCTAAGGATAGCAGACACGCTGAACTCAGCCTCTTGGAATATACTCTTAGAGGAGGGTGAAGAAATTTAGTTGAGTGGGCAGAATTGAAGACAGTACTCATGGAATTTACCTGGCCTCTGTAGTTAACATCAGGCCTGATCCTTATAGATCCCTGTTACTTGTCTGTGCATAATAGTTTAGCTGACTTATCTGGCATTCTAAGGGGTGGAGAAATGTGACCAGCAGTGAATTGGTCAAATTCCTTTACATTCAAGTCAGAATTTTGCCTTCTAGGATCAAGTTTTTCTGTCAGCTTCTTGGGGAACTAATTGGGTGGGTATCCAAACAGTTATTAGATCACACTTGTGGTGGGACTATTTCATGAAGTTTAAATTATTTTTCCCTTGAGCAACCAAATGGGAGAAGCACCATTCCTGCTTACAAAGTCTCTTCTAGACTTGAGGTGAAACCAGAAAAAAAGAGAAAATAAATGACCTCCATACCCTGGAATAGTTCAATAAGCCCAGAGTTATGGAGGATAGTCCAACATAACTTATCAAGAAGAACATGTAAACCATTGTACACTAGCTTCAACACTGGAACAGCAGCAAACTTGCTGTTGACGTATTGGCCAAAGAGGAGACAGAGAAGCTGGAAGAGCCACAGGAGTATGAATGAATTTCATGGGTTTAGCAGTTCCCTGAACCAGAAAGCCCAACAAGAAGGTGCTGTTGCATCTGATTGGCTTAAAGAAAGCTTTAATTAAAAATCACGTTGTAATTGGTGGTGTCTTATTCTTTGTGCTCCCATCCATAGGATTCACAGAGACCATTGTATTATAACTTAAAATGGCCAAGTTAAGGGCTATGGAACTCAACTGCTTGAATCATTTGACAGAGTATTGTATGAAATATCAAATCCTAAACAATCCCACAGATGCAGGTGACTATTTAATTGGGTATTTCAGAATTTCTGCAAAGAAGTTAAAATTAGAACCAAATATTTTGACTCTATTAAAGACTGTGAGGAAACTACTTCTACATTAGTTAAATACTCAGATCCTGTAAACAGAATTTTCTGTCACTGTTTAATTACAGAGAGAAATAATCAGAAAACTGATAGAAATGTAACAGGCTGAGATTCAAAAAGTCTACCTTAGACTTGCATCTTTTAAAGATAGAGTTGGACAGATTCTTATAGAAAGCATTTCTGGGATCAGAGAGACCAGCTGGAAACTGAATAGAAAGGATCTTATCAGCTTTACAAACTGCTCATAAGCATCCAAAAACACTTAAAAAGCCCATGAAGCTCTTGGCCTTTCCTTGGACTTATGAAAAGAAGAAAAATTCTTGGATATTGTGAAGTTATAAGGCTCACCGTATCTCCAGCAATCTGAAAACCAAAAGCAAATGCTTCGATAATTCTTATTATATGTTTAAGAAATTTTTCATGGCAGTCTTTACCAATTGCAAAGAATACAATCCTCTTGAGAGTAAATATAACAAATGTGCCAATATCCTAGATAAATTCTTCTTTACTGAAATTAAGGAAGATGGATTGACAATCATTTTCTCTTCTTTCTTAAAAACTAATTGGTATACTTACTAATGTATGTATGGTGGTTTCATTTTAAAACAAAACTGGATATGTAAGCTTCTGCACCGAATTCTGATGTGAGGGCCAAGGGAGGTTTCCTCACACCAACAAGCAATTCTCTGACACCAGCTAAGTGTCCTACAATTCAACTCAATTCTGACACTATCTACCCAGGGATAGCATCAGATTCCACAGGTTAAGGGCTCAGTCCTACAAGACTGCCCCCACTTCAGATGCCAGTCACAAGCCCAGGTTGTCAACTGTGCTTCTGACCTACCAGCTATAGACTGCAGGTTCCTACAGCCACCTCCTTGGGTTGGATTGTCAACCTACAAAAATAGTAACCAGTTTAAAATGCAAAGCATTTATTTGGGGTCAAATAATTGCAATTCAGGGAGCACAGATTCAAGTAGAAAGCCAAATAGTGTCCCGCTAGGGAGTAAAACTCAGGGGCTTTCAAAGGCAAAGGGAGCTTGTAGTACAAAGAATTTTAATTAGAGTTGGAGGCAGAGAGCTAGTCATGGCTAAACATTGATTGACTGTTGATTCTATCTTCAGGAAGTCCACAATCTTTAGTCTTTGTGATCAGGATATCTGTTCTCCTGCTGACTTCTCAAACAATTGCTTGTAAAACAATTACCATTTTGGCCCAGTCCAAAGGTTTGCCCCAGTCCGAGGTTTAAGACAGCAAGGCAGGTTCTCTGGAAAGGCAGTTCTGACTCCATTTTAAAATGGCTCCACTAAAGTCAATTTGACAATTAATTTGCTAGAGCAGCTCACAGAACTCAGAGAAACATTTTACTTGGCAGATTACAGGTTTATTATTAAAGGATATAACTGAAGAACAGAGGGAAAAGGTGAACAGAGCAAAGTACGAGGAAAGGGCGTGAAGCTTCCATGCCCTCTCTGTGAGTACATCTCTTTCCACAAATCTCCACGTGTTCACCAACCCAGAAGCTCTGGGAACCCTGTCCTTTTCAGGTTATTGTGGAGGCTTCATTACATGGGCATGATTGATTAAATCACTGGCCACGGTGGTTGAATTCAATCTCCGGGCCCCTCTCCCTTCCCTGGAGGTTGGAGGGAGGTACTGAAAGTTCCAACCCTCTAATCACATGGTCGGCTCCACTGGCAACCAGCCCCTGTGCTTAGGTGTGGTCTAAAAGTCATCTCATTAATATAACAAAAGACACCTTTGTCACCCTCATCATTTAGGAAATTCCAAGAATTTTAGGAGTTCTGTGCCAGAAACAGAGATAAAGACTAAATATATATTTCTTACTATAAATCACAATAATAGAATACTATATATTAAAGATAATTGCACCCTGTTAAAATTAGCACTTAAAAAAACAAACAAAAAATTCGTCCTAGCATCCTACTGTTTCAGATGTGCATTTAAAGCCATAGAATAGGGGCCAGCCCCCCGTGGCCTAGTGGTTAAGTTCAGCCTGCTCTGCTTTGGCAGCCCGGGTTCATTTCCAGGCATGGACCTATGCCGCTGTTTGGTGGCCACGCTGTGGAGGTGAACCACATATAAAATAGAGAAAAATTGGCACAGATGTTAGCTCAGGGTGAATCTTCCTCAGCAATAAATAAATAAATAAATAAAGACATAGAAGATTTCTATGAAGTAGATTAAAACACACCCACTATTAATATAAATTTTATATGAATGTCTATTAGCTGAATATTTGGTAATAGATGTTCATTTAGTAACAGATGATAAAACAATGATTTGGGGGATCAAGGCAAATTACCAGACCATGAATTTTGTTATTTTCTTAATGAAGTGTGAAGGTTTATTTTTATTCTACTCTGGACAAATTTTAAGTAAGGAATACAAGATAAAAGTCCTGAAAAACATGAAATAGGTGTGTTTGATGTGTTATTGTATATATTTTATAAATAATTACATAGGGGAGAGGCTTTGAGCAATTCGCAATAATTCCATTTCCAAAATATGACTGTTTTGATTACTAAGACATCCTGAAAAATGTAGAGTTTTCATCAACATCTAGTTTTTTATAATGCTACCTAGCACTAATTTGAATGTATAACCACTATGTTAATATTGATTTTTCTCTAAGTAAATGTATAGTATCATGTTTGATTTTGCTTCTGCAATATATGATTTCAAAAATTAACTTCCAGGGTCACACAGGTGTAAACTCGAGTCTGAAATATAATTATATGCTTTAGTAAGGAAGAGTGTATATTATCTCTATGTTAATTCTAGTTTATCCCTATTCCAATAAATAAGAAATTGTCTCAACATTTTTAAATACCAAAAAAAAAAAAAAAATCACCTTAGTGGTATCTAAAATATCGAATGAAAAATGGGAACCCAGCTTGTATTGAGTACCTTGGAATTGATTTCTAAAGATATATCATATCGGATCTGCTTTGTAATGATAAATGAATGAAAAGCAATAGGATATATTCGAGTATAAAAGGAAGCCATTTGGTTTAAAACTAATTTGGCCTGACCCTGTTTTTCCAAAAGGGCATGACGTGGCCTGTTGAGCATGCATTGTACATCTGTTTTAAACATTTACAATGTCTGAAAGACAAGAGTGACGCCCTTAAAGATAGGGATGTAGCTTCCCCCATATTGGCACTTACTTGAAGAGAAGCATCTCTTTCTAGAAACTAAGGATTAATTACTGACCTGCTGTGCTCACCTTGTGACCACTGATCTGCTGTGCCAGCGAAGCAATCTTGTCATAAAAGTGGTTATACATTCCTGTCGTATGTGATGTATGCTCTTTGTTCCAAGATGTTATATAACCACTCTGTACACCCCACTTCTTTGGTGTCCTTCCTTTCTTGGGGAAGGAAGGCCCTGGGCTTTAGTCCTCAGACCTGGCTCATAATAAATTCACCCTAATTTTGACTTATAGATTGATTATGGATTATTTGCATCAACAGTATCCTCTGAAGTTTGGGTTTTTTAATGGATCTTATTATAAAGTATTATCTTTAAAATCAGACAGTCTCTCTATATTGAAAGCATTTTGTTTCTAATTTAAAAATTAATATTTTCATATAACTATTATGCAACAAAGCTGAAGTAGATGTAGTAGTAATTTATCACTATGGAACAAATTATCCTAAAACTAGGGTCTTAAAACATTAACATTTTTTAATTTCCTTATTCAGCGAATATTGTAAAAAGAAATAACTAACATATTTTCATTCCAGGTAATTCAAAATAAATAGTACAATGATAAAAGATGAACTGCTTGGGTCAAGGGACTTTAAAGATTTGGTTGATGTTCCTTCCTCATTCCAGCTCTAGTTTACTGTCAGAACTACAATATATTATCACTTTAGCCTGCCACCAGATATCTCCATCTAACTATGATCAGAATGCTTGACTCCCCCAAATGGACTTTGTTCTGCCACTTTTAACAATGTATTATGTAGTACCTATTTTCCTTACCTGAGGTACATTCATGAAATCTTGTGATGACTGAAAAGTCTATTGTCCATTCATTGTGTTTTCTGGTCATTATTGCTCACCTGTAAGAGCCATGAATAGGAGCTTGCATATTTTCCCATTATGTATATATTTTTGTCTTTATTTAAACACATTTTTGGTATACCTTTGCAAAATCTTCCTAATAAAAATGAAAAATCAGGGCCAGCCTGGCGGCATAATGGTTAGGTTAGCATGTTCCACTTCAGTGGCCTGGGGCTCACAGGTTCAGTTCCCAGGCGTCGACCTACACACTGTCATCAAGCCATGTTGTGGCAGTGTCCCACATACAAAATAGAGGAAGATGGGCACAGATATTAGCTCAGGGACAATGTTCCTCAAGCAACAAGAGGAAGATGGGCAACAGATGTTAGCTCAGGGCCAATCTTCCTCACACACAAAAAAATGAAAAAACAATACTTCCCTACTGATCAAGTCTGCTACTGGGAAACTATCATTTTTGAGGGGAACTGAATATTTTAAGAAACAAGTTAAATAGAATTCAGTCACGCATTATGTAAAAGTAAGCAAAAGCTTAATTAATTTCTTATTTCCTTATGAAATAGTTTTTTTGTGCATTTCCTACTCAAATTAATGGAAGAAGAACAAAGGAGGCAAAAAGATTAACATTCACTGCATGCCTTACTAAGTGCCAGGTATGATGAAATATTCTTCTGCCTAATATTTTAATTTTGGTAATTGATTATTATGATTAGAGATTAGAAGACATTTTCCAATAATAGCTTCCACTTATTGAAGACCTCCCATATGCCCATAAGCTAGGGACTTCACATGAATCACTAAATACTCTTACCTGGGTTTTATTATTCCCACTTACTGGGAATGAATTAATGGTAAATGTATGCCCTGAATGCACCTACCTCTTTTATGTTGTTCATATATATATACGTGTGTACATGAATTTTTTTTTTTTTAGGAAGATTAGCCGTGAGCTAACATCTGTTGCCAATCCTCCTCTTTTTTGCTGAGGAAGATGGCCCTGGGCTAACATCCGTGCCCATCTTCCTCTACTTTATATGGGACACCGCCACAGCATGGCTTGATAAGCAGTGTGTAGGTCCACGCCCAGGATCCGAACCTGCAAACCCTGGGCCACCAAAGCAGAGTGTGTGAACTTAACCACTGTGCCACTGGGCCGGCCCCCATGGATATTTTTTGAAATCAGACAATTCAGAGAAAAAAATCTTCACCTCTTGGAAATATTTTTTCCTACACCTTAGGCATAGATCTATTTATGTTTTTCTCAAATTGCTCTTTCTCCTTCACAATTATTCTTTCTGTTGAGCCATTTGTTCCATAATAACAGGTAATATTATTCTCAATATTTTTGATTAATAGTTATATTTATCGCCATCATCTCTAGCTTTACTTCTGTAAAAATTTGCTGCTACTTCTTATTAGCACTCTCAACATTCTCACTACCACTGTACTTTTGAAACATAATGTTCTAGTATTGCACATCAACAACTACAAAAATTAGCAAAAATAAAACACAATCGATCACAAAACAACTTGACACAGGAGGCTTAGATGACCTTTCACAAGTGCCCATATCACCTCTACATGTCATCTCTATGGGTAAAATCAAGTTGACTTGGTCTTTAGAGAGTAACTTGGTTCAAGTCTATGAAGTTCACATGCTGAGAGTCTATATGTTGAGCTGTTTCTGGATACAGGATGATCATTATTATCAGTCTATTTGCTTGTATTTATATGTGATATGCATGTGTTTATTTCTTCCTCCTCTCCTTCTCCTTCTTCTGTCTCCTCTCTTTGTTTCTTTGTTTTTTTCATGTTTTAACGTTTATTCATTAGGTCTTTTTTTTTCAGCTTTATTGAGCTATAATTGACATATAATATTGTGTCAGTGTAAGGGGTACAACTTGTTAATTTGATACACTTAATATTGCAATATGATTACCACCATTGCATTAGCTAACACCTCCATAGCATCATATAATTACTGTATCATTTCTTTTTTTGTGGTAAGAACATTCAAGATCTACTCTCTTAGCAATACATTGTACAATACAATACGGTACTATTAACTATAATACTGTTAACAGTAGAAATATACAATACAGTACTGTTAACTATAATACAATGCTATGCATTAGATCCCCAGAATTTATTCATCTTCTAACTGGAAGTTTGTACACTTTGACCAACATTTCCCCAGTTCCTCCACCGCCAGCCCCTGGTAACCACCATTCTACTCTCTATTTCTACAAGTTCAGTTTTATTAGATTTCACATATAAGAAATATCATACAGTACTTTTCTTTCTTTGTCTGACTTACTTCACTCAGCATAATGCCTTCAAGGACCCTATATGTAGTCACAAATGGCAAATTGCCTTCTTTTTTATGGCTGAATAATATATCTTTTTTAAAATCACATCTTTTTATCCATTCATCCATTGATTTACACTTAGGTTGTTTCCATATCTTGCCTATTGTGAATAATGCTACAATGAACATGGAAGTGCAGGTATCTTTTTGAGATCCTGTTTTCATTTCCTTTGGATATAAACCCTGAAGTGGGATTGATGGAGTATATGGTAGTTCTATTTTTAATATTTTGAGGAAGCTCAATACTGTTTTCCATAGTGGCTGTACCAATTTACATTCCCATCAATAGTGCACAGGGGTTCCCTTTTCTCTGCAACCTTGCCAATACTTGTTATCTCTTGTCTTTTTGATAATAGCTGTTCTAACAGGTGTGAGGTAATATCTCATGGTAGTTTTGATTTGCATTCTCTGATGATTAGCAGTGTTGAGCATCTTTTCATATAGCTGTTGGCCATTTTTATGTCTTCTTTGGAAAAATGTCTATTCAGTTCCTCTGCCTAGTTTTTAATATTTTAAAAATATTGTTTGTTCTTTTGTTATTGAGTTGTATGAGTTCTTTATATATTTTGGATATTTCCCCCTTATTATATATATGATTTGCAAATATTTCCTCCCATTCCTTAAGTTGCCTTTTCATTTTATTGATTGTTTCTTTTGCAGTACAGAAGCTTTTTAAGTTTGTTGGAGTCTCACTTATTTATTTTTGCCTTTGTTGCTTGTGCTTTTGGTGTCAACCAAAAAATTATTGCCAAGATCAATGTCAAGGAGAATTTTCCCTATGTTTTCTCTTAGGAGGTTTACAGTTTCAGGTCTTATGTTTAAGTCTTTAATCTGTTTCAAGTTAATTTTTGTGAGTGGTGTAAGATAGGGGTGCAGTTTCACTTTTTGGCATGTGGTTAACCAGTTTTCCCAAAACGATTTATTGGAGAGACTATCGTTTCCCCATTGAGTATTCTTGGCTCCCTTGTCAAGTATTAGTGGACCATATGTGCAGGGGTTTATTTCTGGGCCCTCAATCTGTTCCACTGGTTTATGTGTTTACTTTTACGCCAGTGCTATACTATTTTTATTAAATGGCTTTGTAGTATAGTTTGAAATCAGGAAGTGTGATGCCTCCAGCTTTGTTCTTCTTTCTCATGATTGCTTTGGCTCTTCAGGGACTTTTGTGATTCCATAAACTTTTAGGATTGCTTTTTCTATTTCTGTGAAAAATGCCATTGGAATTTTGATAGAGATTGCATTGAGTCTATAGATGGCTTTAGGTAGTATGGACATTTTCCCAATATCAATTCTTCCAATCCATGGACATGGGATACTTTTTCATTTATTTGTCTTCAATTTCTTTCATCAAAGTCTTATAGTTGTCATTGTACAGATCTGTCACTTCCTTGGTTAAATTTATTCCTAAGTATTTTATTGTTTATTGCGAATGGGGTTGTTTTCTTTATTTCTTTTCCAGATATGTCATTGTTAGTATGTAGAAATGCAACTGATTTCTGTATGTTGACTTCATGTCACGCAACTTTGTTGAATTTGTTGATTAGTTCTGACAGTTTTTTGGTTGAGTCTTTAGGATTTTCTTGTATAAGATATATGATTTGCAAATAAAAACAATTTTATTCTTTTCTGGTTGGGATGCCTTTCATTTCTTTATCGTTTCTGATTGCTCTAGATAGGACTTCCAGTACTATGTTGAATAAGAGTGGTGAGAGTGGGACACCCTTGTCTTGTTCCTGATCTCAGAGGAAAAGCTTTCAATCTTTCACTATTGAGTATATTAGCTGTGGTTTTGTCATATATGACTTTATTATGATGAGGTATGTTCCTTCTATATATCCAGTTTGTTGAGTGTTTTTATCTGCATCTACTGAGATGGTCATGTGATTTTTATCTTTTATTCTGTTTATATGGTGTATTACACTTATTGATTTGTTTATGTTGAACCATCCTTGTATCTCAGAGATAAATCCCACTTGATTAGGGTGCATGATCCTTTTAATACTGTTGGATTCCTTTTGTTAATATTTTCTTGATAATTTTTGCATCTATGTTCATCAGGGATATTGGCCTATAGTTGTCTTTCTTTGTAGTGCCCTTATTTGGCTTTGGTATCATGGCAATACTGGCCTCGTGAATGAGTTAGAGTTCCCTCCTCTTCAATTTTTTGGAAGAGTTTGAGAAGAATTGGCATTAATTCTTCTTTAAATGTTTGGTAGAATTTGCCAGTAAAACCACCTGGTCCTGTGTTTTTCTTTGTTGGAGGTTTTTGATTATTCATTCAATAACCTTATTCATTATTGATCTGTTCATGTTTTCCATTTCTTCATTATTCATTCTTGGTAAGTTGTAGGTTTCTAGGAATTTACCCGTTTCTTCTAGGTTACCCAATTTGTTAACATATACTTGTTCATAGTAGTGTCTTATGATCTTATGTGTTTCTGTGGTATCCTCTTTCATTTATAATTTTATTTGAGTCCTCTCTCTTTTTTTCTTAGTTAATCTAGCTAAAGTTTCATCTATTTTGTTTATCTTTTCACAAACCACTCAGTTTTATTGATCTTTTCTATTGCTTTTCTGGTCTCTATTTCATTCATTTCTGCTCTGATCTTTGTTATTTCCTTTCTTCTGCTAACTTGGGGCTTAACTTGTTCTTTTTTCCTAGTTCCTTGAGGTGTAAGGTTAGGTTGTTTGAGATCTTTCTTTTTTAAATATATTATTTATTGCTATAAAATTCCCTTTTAGAACTGTTTTTGCAGCATCCCATAGGTATCTTGTGTTTCTGTTTTCATTTGTTTTAAGATATTTTTTGATTTCCCTTTTGATTTCTTCTTTGACCCACTGGTTATTTAGGAGTGTGTTAATTTCCACATATATGTAAATTTTCCAACTTTTCTCTTGTTGTCGATTTCTAGTTTCATACCATTGTGGTCAGAATAGATGCTTGGTGTGATTTCAATCTTCTTAAATTGCTAAGACTTTTGTGGCCTATAATATGATCTATCCTGCAGAATGTTCTGTGCACACTTGAGAAGAATGTGTATTCTGTTGCTGTTGGAGGAAATATTCTATGTGTGTCTGTTAGGTCCACTTGGTCTAAAGTATGGTTAAAGTCCAATGTTTCCTTGTTGACTATCTGGATGATCCATCCATTGCTGAAAGTGGGGTATTGAAGTCTCCTACTATTCTTGTATTGTTGTCTATTTCTCCCTTCAGATGTATTGGTATTTGCTTAATATATTTAGCAGCTCCAATGTTGGGTGCATATATATTTACAATTGTTATATCTTCTTGACGAGTTGACCCCTTTATCATTATTTAATGACCTTCTTTGTCTCTTGTTACCATTTTTGGCTTAAAGTCTATTTTGTCTGATATAAGTATAGCTAACCTTGCTGTCTTTTGGTTTCCACTTGCATGGAATATCTTCTTCCATCCCTTCACTTTGAGCCTATGTGTGTCCTTAAAGCTGAAATGAGTCTTTTGTATCCACCATATAGTTGGGTCTTGTTTTTTTTTTTTTTTTGGTGACGAAGATTGTCCCTGAGCTAACATCTTTGCCAATCTTCCTCTATTTTGTATGTGGGACATGGCCACAGCATGGCTTGATAAGCAGTGCTTAGGTCCATGCCTGGGATCTGAACCCATGAACCCCAGGCTACCAAAGCAGAGCATGCGAACTTAACCACTACACCACTAGGCTGGCCCTTGGGTCTTGTTTTTTTATACATTCAGCCATTCTGTGTCTTTTCAATTACAGAATTCAATTCATTAAATTTAGAGTAATTACTTATATGTAAGGACTTATTAGTGCCATCTTATTCATTGCTTTCTGGCTGTTTTGTAGTTCCCTGTCTCCTCTTTGGATGCTTTTCTTAAACATCAACATTTATTATCTTAAATTCTGTAGATCAAGAATCCAGGAAACATTTACTGGATCCTCTGATTTAGAGTCTCTTGCAGGCAGGAATCAAGGTATCACCTGAGGCTGCAGTCATCTTAAGGCTTAACTGGGGGAGGATCCACTTCCTCCTGTCATTGTTGGCATGATTCAGTTCCTATACTGTTGAGCCAGAGCCCTTAGTCTCTTCCTGGCTGTTTGAAGAAGGCCAGCAACCTCAGTTCCTTCCCATGTGTGCCTCTCCATGGTGTATCTCACAACATGATACCTTGCTTCATCAGTGCAAGAAGTGAGAAGAGTCAGGGAAAGAGAAGGAGTATGAGCATGATGGAAACAATAGCTTTTTATTACCTTATCTTGAAAGGAACTTTTCCCATCACTTTTGTGGCATTCTGTTTGTTAGAAGCAAGTGACTAGGTTTAGCCCAGATTCAGCAGTAGATGTCAACCCATAGGTGTAAGTACCAGGAGGTAGAGATCTTTGTGAGCCATCCTATGATTCAAGATATGGTCTAGCTTGGTGAATGCCCCATTGTGTGCTTGCAGAGAATGTATGTTCTGCTGTTGTTGGGTGAAGTGTTCTATATATGTCCATTAGATTCCATTGGTTGATGAGATACTTCATTTCTTCTATACTCTTGCTGTCTAGTGGTCCTATAAACTACTGAGAGAAGTGTAAAAGTCTCCAACTGATAACAATATAACAGTGGATTTGTCTATTTGTCCTCTCAGTTGTCTCAATTTTGCTTCATGTATTTTGCAGCTCCTTTGTTTTGTTCATATACATATAATATTTTTATGTCTTCTTGGTGGATTGACCCTTTTATCATTATGTAATGTCACCCTGCTACTTTTCTTTGCTCTGAAGTCTACTTTTATATTACTATAGCCACTATAGCATGTTCCTGATTAGTGTTTGCACTATATGTCTGTTTCCATCATTTTACCTTTAAACTACCTATATCAGTATGTTTAAAGTGAGATTTTTTAGAAAGAATATAATTGTGTCATTTTTAAAATCCATTCTGTAATCTCTGTCTTTTAATTGATGTGTGTACCATTTACATATAATGTAATTCATGATATGTTAGGATTTAAGCCTGCCATTAGGTTGTTTTCTGTTTGTTGCCTCTCTTTTTCCTTTTTTTATTCCCTGTTTCTCTATGTTATTTGAACATTTATAGTACTGCATTTTGATTTGCTTATAATGTTTTTGAAAACTGTAAAAATTTTTCTGGAGATCAAAATATACCTACATAGCTTATCACAGACTGCTACTATAAACCTTTTTTATCACTTCAAGTAGAATGTTGATACCTTACCACCATTTAGGTCCATTTGCCTCCCAACAAAGTGACCCCCAATACAGTATAGTATTCTCGGTATATTCTCTGCATATACCGAGAACTTTATCTGGCAATTTTATAATTTTTGCTTTCAACTGTCACAATTTTTAAAACTCAAGAGCAGAATAATAATCTATTATATTTGCCCATATATTTACCCTTTCCATTGTTGTTTTTTTCATTCTTATATTCCAAGTTTCTTTTTATTATAATTTCCTCTCTTTCTTATGAATTTCCTTTAGCTATTCTGCTATTTAGTGACATTTTCTCTTTGTTTTCCTTCATCTCAGAATGTCTTTATTTCACCTTCATTTCTGAAGGGTATTTTTGCTGGATATAGAATTCTATGTTGACAGTTCTTTTCTTTTAGCATTTGAAAATGTTCTGTCAATTCCTTTGTCCTCCATGATTTCTCAGGAGAAAACTGCTGTCATTTGAATCACTGTCGCTCTATAGGTAATGTGTCATTTCTCTGTGGCTGCTTTAGAGATTTTTTTCTTTGTGTTTAGTTTTCAAAAGTTTGTTTCTGGGTATGTATTTCTTTGAGTTTAGACTATTTTGAATTTGCTCAGCTTCTTGAATCTGTAGGTTTATGTATTTGCCAAGTTGGAATATTTTAAGCCATTATTTCTTCAAATAGTTTTTCAGCCCCACATTCTTTTTCCTTTCCTTCTGGGACTCCAATGACATGAAGGTCAAACCTTTTGTTATTGTCCCACAGGCTTCTAAGGCAGTCTTTTTGTTAAATCATTTTCTCTCTGTGTTCTGATTGGATAATTTCCAATGATCTACTAAGTTCACTGATTCTTTTTTCAGTCTTTTCCATTCTACTACTGAGTTTATCGAGTAAGATATTTTATTTATGGTATTGTATATTGAAATTCTAAAATTTCTTTTTTCATATCTGCTATTGAATTGCTGAGATTTTTAATTATTTATTTGCCTCAAGAGTGTTCATAATTGCTTTTTGGAGCCTTTTTATATTAGCTGCTTTAAAATCCTTTTCTGATAATTTCAATATCTGTGTCATTTCACATTTTATGTCAATCATATTTTATCACTCAAGTTGAGATTTTCCTGGATCTTGGTATGACAAGTAATTTTGGCCCATGTTCTGGACATTTTGAGTTTGTGTTATAAGACTCTGGTTCCTATTTATAGCTCAGATTTTAGCAGATAGTTAGCATGTTTATATTTTGAAGCCATGTCCTGGCTTACTTTTGTTGGCTGTGGTCAAATGTCAATTTAGTTTGTAATGGCTGTTAGTCTTGTCTGCTCCATTTGTGGGTTACCGAAATGACAGGTCTTCACTCCACTGTCTCTGCAGCATCAACTGGAAAGGGTGAGAGGTGCCACATTATTATTAGAGGCTAAGGATGGAAGACAGGATTCCACGTATTGACTTAACAAAAGTAGGGCATCACCTTGTTACTGCGTGGAGGTGGTGGAAGTCAGAGTTCCACACGTAAGTTCAGTAAGGGGAGGGGCATTGCCTAAATCACCATAGTGAGTGGTGAAGACAGGATCTCACCCACTGGCTCTGCTGCTGCAGTGCTTGTTGCTGTGGGAGAGAGGTGCTATTTTTTTCACATAGTGGCTGTTTCCAGAGAGGCAGGCATCATTAAAAGGTTTCTGACCTACTGGGATGCTCTTTTCTTTGTCTTTTGGCTGGAGAGAGCAAGCTTTTATTGGAGCTATGTTTTTCTAGGCCAATATATATAGGAGGCAAGTCAAAATCCACAGGGAACTCACTGCCAGGTTGTTGAGTCCCATGGTCTGTAACCAGTCTGCCTTCCTTTCTCTACCGTTTAGAGTCTTCTGGTAGTTGACATATACTTTTTCCCAAAGTTTTTTGTTATGACTAACAGGAGGAGTAAAATGGAATGTGTTTACTCCATTTTGTCTGTAACTGGAAACATGAAGCAATTTTAGAGGCAGCCTGCCATAGTAAGTTGTGTGTTTTTGTAAATCATTAAAAATAGATAAAGCTGTACATTTATAAACTTAATATATTTTATTGTTACAAAATAATTTTCAATTATATGTTAAACATTTTAAAAGATGAGTGGTGTCTTCAGTTCTAGGCCTAAATGGAGTAGTTGCACTTTACTCTGTTCCTACCACTAAATACAGCTAAAAACGCTGGACATTATACATAAACATAAGAACACTTTGGAAGGTGAAGAGAAAAAGGCAGACTGGCTAGGGATCTCAAGACTGAAGTAACAATATGGAAGTGAGCTCCTTGAGTTTTCTTTTTATCTCATATATCCCAGACTGGGTGCTGGAGAAGCCAACAACTCGGAAACACCAATAGGAGCAGACAGAAAAAAAAAATCCCCAAGAAAAGCCCTCTTTCCCTAGCTAAAGGACCCAAAAAGGGGCAATCTAGCAAGACAGAAAACTTTGACGACAACCTCCTATTCCAGCCAAACACCACAGGAAAAAACAACCCCATCCCACTCCCATTGGCAAAGTCAGAACAGGGAGCCTAGACTTCTGCCATGCCTGGCTATAACAAGGCACCCCTCTCCCCCATCCACCAGGGTGTTATCAGAGAAGACCAAATGAGGAGCTGTAACTTTCATACCTGCCCACAATGTCACTGGAGGTGCTGTTAGAAGCTAGAGTTTCACTATCATCCAATGTTAATAAGGCCTCACTCCACCCTGGTGACTGCATAGGCCACATGGGAAGCAATAATAAGGTGCCTCTTCCCCACATCCCCCATCCCAGCCATTTGGTATCACCTGAGGCCTAGTAGGAAATCTAAAATTCTACCTCTCCCTACCAATAACCAGGCACCTTCTCTATTCCCCCTCAATGCCTAGGGTGTCAAAGCAGCATAGAGGGGAACCCAGACTCTCAATATTACCTGAAACTAATAAGGTAGCATCCCATCCCTTTTCCTCAACCAGTATAGTGTCAAAGGAGTCCCACTGAAACAGAAGATTTAAATAAGATTCAGAGTCTCATAACATAATAACCAAAATGTCAAACCAAGAACAAGAAAATCTCAACTTCAATGAGAAAAGACAATATACATCCACACCAAGATGACACAGATGTTGGAATTAATCTGACAAAGGTTTTAAGTAGCTATCACAAAAATGCTTCAATGGGTAATTAAGAACACACTTGAAACCAGTGAAGAAATAGAAAGTGTCAGCAAAGAAATAGACCAAATGGAAATGTTAGAACTGAAAAATACAATACCAAAATAAAAACCTCAGTGGATGAGTTCAACAGCAGAATGGAGAGGACAAAGGAAAGAATTAGTGAATTTAAGGTAAAGTAGAAATTATCCACTCTGAACAACACAAAGAAAATAGACTGAAACAAACAAACAATGACAACAAAAAACAGAGCTTCAGAGACTTGTGGGACCCTAACAATTCATGTCATTGAAGCCCGAGAAGAAGAGGAGAAAGAGGGTGGGAATGAAAAAATATTTGAAGAAATAATGGCTGGAAATTTCCAAAATTTAGCAAAAGACATAAATCTACATATTCAATATGCTGTGCAAAAACCA
Organism: Ceratotherium simum simum; assembly: GCF_057802395.1. Taxonomy (NCBI): domain Eukaryota; kingdom Metazoa; phylum Chordata; class Mammalia; order Perissodactyla; family Rhinocerotidae; genus Ceratotherium; species Ceratotherium simum. The sequence continues at coordinate 35,821,946 of NC_141927.1, read as the reverse complement.
AACAGGATAAACTCAAAGAAATCTACACCAAGGTATAGTATAATCACACTTCAGAAAGCTGACACAGAAAATATCTTGAAAGTAGTAAGAGATGATACCTTACCCACAGGCGAAAAACAATTCAAATAACAATGGATTTCTCATCAGAAACCATGGACCCAGACGGAAAATTTTTTCAAGCACTGAAACAAAGAATTGTCAATACTGAATTCTATATCTGAGGAAATTATAGTTCAGGAATGAAAGGGAAATAAACACATTCTCAGATGAAGGAAAACAAAGAGAATTTGTCACCAGCAGACTTACCCTAAAAGAATGGCTAAAAGAAGTTCTCAGACAGAAAGGAAATGATGAAAGAAGGAAACTTGGAACATTAGGAAGGAAGAATGAACATGGGTTAATATCATAGACTTTCCTTCTCCTCTTGAGTTTTCTAAATTATGTTGTTTAAAGCAAAAGTTTATAGAAAAATATTTATAGCAAAAAAGTAGAACAGTGAAAAAAGGAAAGTCTCAGAAAAATACATACTTTATGATTCCATTAATAAAATGTACAACTAGGCAAAATGATACAATAATGAAATGCAAAGGAATAATTCATACAAAATTCAGAAAATTCATTCGTTTGGGTGAGGGAGAATAGGATTGGAGTGGGGTCTCAGCAGAAGAGCATGTGATACCCTATCAGACTGGTAATGTTCCATTTCTTAATTGGCAGATAGGTACCCATTTGCGTGTTTTACTATTATTATTAAACTGAACATATACATATGTTTTATACTATTCATGAATATTTAACAATAAAAAATAAACAATCAATGAAATTAGTTGATTCATAATCTGAATCTGAAATGATCTTCTATCTTGCCTATCATACACACTTAAACTTCAGGAATAGTGGAATGATGTCATAGACTCTTCTACTCTCACAACCTCAGACAAAATATACAATTTTAGGATCAAAATTTATTAGAGGCAGGAGTATCATTCTTAGACTTACTAGGCTGTGGTGAATTGGCACCTACTTTAGTATATAGGTTATCTTATTCGGGATCATACTAAAATGGGAAAATTTATTCTGGATACTATATAGGGAATTAATACAAGTTGAAGAAGTCATAGATTTGGAAATTAAATAAACCCAGCAACAAAGAAAATATATTAAACAGTAACCAGTTTAAATGTGATAAATGGTGGTCTCTAAGCCGCTAGTGTAAATGTTCCTTTCTCTGTCAGCCTGGGATTCTTGTCTTCATTTTGCTTGTCCTAGGCTGGTAAGCCAAACACCACCAGCTCATGTTTATTTTGCCTTGGATAATGGCAAAATTTAAGACTCTATTTTGCCTTAAAGGGTGTAGTGTACATTGTTTCCCAATAGATAAGGAAGAATTGAGTATAATATGCTCAGGAAACCTGTGAGATTTCTCACTAGCAAGCAAATATCCAAATGGCAAATTACCATATAAAAATGCTTACTTCACTTGGGAAAGATATAGTCGATACGTTCTTACTAGAAGAGCATGGTACCCAAAGCTTAGGCATTCCATTCCTACAAGATATTTTATTTTAAAAACTCAAGGGACAATGAAATGATGATATATTATTCAGTCTTACTCACTTCCCTTTATCATTAGAAGTTTTATGATCTATTTACTTTGTAATATTTCTCTGAATAGACAGAGGAAATTCACTTCTTTGTGCCTTAAATGAGAATGAAAAAGTTGTAATTGGATATAATAACCATTGTCAATAATCTAGGATCTAAATTAGTATTGCTGAACAGAAACATAATAGGAGACACAGATGCAATTTTAAGTTTCCTAACAGCCACATTAAAAAAGTAAAAAGAAAGATGAAATTAATAATATATTTTACTTAACCTAATAGATCCAAAATATCACCACTTCAACACTTAATCAACATAAAACATTACTGATATTTTCTTTTCCTTTTTTGTACTAAGTCTTAAAAATTTGGTGTGTATTTTATACTTACAGCATATCTCAATCAGACTAGCCACATTTCAAGTGCTCAATGGCCATATTTGGTAATGGCTAACATATTGGACAATACAGGTCTAAAGTAAGGAGGCACTCACCTCTGGCTGAGTAGAGAAGCACATATTAGGTTGTGGATGGGAAAATTAACCATGAATAAACTGTTTTCCTTCCCAGGATGGTTTGGAAAGCAGAATGATGGGAAGGAGGGGAGAAGAGAGACAGGTCTCCAGTTCTGCTGGAACTTTTGAAACAGTCAAGGAGGAAAAGTACTGTACAAGCAGAAATTTGAGAAATGAATTTGGTAATAGCTGATTACATTTCAATGATATCTTGAGTAGCAAATAAAAAGAAATTTGTTGAAAGGCCCTCTGCTTGATGGTTATCTCTCAGTGTTCTGAATTCTGAACTTTCCCTCACTGCTTCATGAAAAGAACCTATTCATATTGGATGAGGCAAAGTGAAGGGAATTTCTCCTGATCTTTGGGCAAAATCTCCTTAAAAATTAGGTATTCTCTGTACCTTTATGAGGACATGCCTGGATGTGTAAGTTTAATTAAGGAACAAATTATTAAGAGGTCCATTTCTCAGCATTATGCTCTATTTCAGCTTGGCCAGTATTATTCTTAGCCTTATTCTCCATTTCAGGTTGACCAGTAATAAAAAGGATTATTTGGTCTACATTTGTCTGCCTATTCTGTCTATCTTGCTATTGGATTTGGAACCTAGAGGGAGAATGGCATCCCAATTTACCATTAGCAATATGTTCCTATGATCAGAGGAAAATAAACTGGGAGCTTATTTCCCAATATCTTTTTTTTTCTTTTTTTTTTTTTTAAATTTTTTGTTTATTGCAGTAACATTGGTTTATAACATTGTAAAAATTTCAGGTGTACATCATTGTACTTCTATTTCTGCATAGATTACATCATGTTCACCACCAAAATACTTAATTACAACCCATCACCACACACATGTACCCAATTATCCCTTTCACCCTCCTCCCTCCCCCCTTCCCCTCTGGTAACCACCAATCCAATCTCTGTCCCTATGTGTTTGTTTATTGTTGTTATTATCTACTACTTAATGAAGGAAATCAATCCAATATCTTAAATTATAAAAATTGTATGCTACATGTCAACTCAAAGCTTCCGGCCTCTGATCAATTTGCTAAAAGACAACTAACTACAGCAGTGCTACTCAAAAGGTGGTCCATCATCATGTAGAGATTGCAGAAATGCAGAATCTCAGGTCCCACCCCAAACCTACGGAATCAGAATATCTGGGAATGGGGCACTCCAGGTGATGATTTTTATGCATGCTAAAGGTTGAAAAGCACTGAAATAAATAGATGGATGGATGGATGGATGGATGGATGGATGGATAGATAGATAGATAGATAGATAGATAGATAGATAGATAGATAGATAGATAGATAGATAGACAGATAGATTAGATAGACAGACAGCTAGATGATAGATAGATAGATAGATAGATAGATAGATAGATAGATAGATAGAGATAGAGATAGATAGATACAGATAGACAGACAAATTACAATAAATACATATTTTCTAACCTGCTTAAAATATCACAATATAGTTAAATAGTTCATTTGTTTGCAGTGACATCTTTTCCACTGTAATCACTTTCTACACTCTTTACTTCCTTATCCAGAGAGTGTTTTCTTCAACACTATCAACTTGTGGAAAACTCATTTTACAACACTACTGAAAACAAGGGCTAAATGTGAAAGGGCGGATGTGGAAATGACAAGTGTATAATGGCAAAGAATTGCTCACACTATCATTCCTTTGTTAGTTCCAACGGTATGGACCTAGAACATGTTACTATTGTTGGGAAGCAATGAAGCTGGCAGAAATATCTAAAGAAAACAGAAGCTGACCCAAAGAGGACTCCTATCTAAAGAACTGACCATAATGTTAAAATAAGGTTGCAAATCTGTTATTTCTGGAAAGCAGAAAAAGTTGAGTCTATGAAAAAGCCTTCAATCTATGATGTAAAAATGGTTTTTAAAAATAGCTGTAATGTGTTGGGACTCCAGCTATAAAATTAATCACATATTTGTCAAGAACTGTGAAGGGTCTGAGGTCTTACCCTACTTGCAAGCGAATAAGTTAGCCTGCCATTATTTCATGGATGCTGGCAGACCTGTGACTCCTAGGACAAATAAAGACAAAGGCCTCTATTACTCACAGCACAGCAGGCAATATGTTTGCATTGGCTTCCTTGCCGACCAAGTCCCACAGGTGTGATGCCCAGGTGAACACTGCCCATGCAGTGGGTTTGTGTCGCAGCTGAGGGTTTTACAAGAAAACTGCTATAAAACTTGCTCATGATACTTAAAAGGAGATGATATAACAATGCAGTATTTGGTACATAGTTATACTTTTTCATTGTTCATCTGAAATTCAGATTTAACTGGGTGTCCTGATTTTATCTAGCAACCAAATGTATAAGTCATTGATGACCTTTGCCAGACCCATTTCAGGAGACTGACAGGGGTGGAAGTTTGACTGCATGGGGAGTGAGGCAGTAATTGTAAATTTAGATTTTTTTGAACTTGACTTAATTTTTTAAAAAACTAGAAATTAAAAGGTTTTGTGAACAAAAAGTCACAGATTTTGATAATTGGAAGTATCAGTATTGCTCTATCACATGTCCAGAACCAATTACTGCTTCCCTCAGGCCTTCAGAAGTTTGAGTAGTCAACTAGAGTGGAAGTTCAGTACTCCTTTGTACATTTGCCTTCCATACTACCCCTTCCCCTAACTCACTTGTATCTGAACTCCTGATGGGTAAGTAAAGTAGTCCCAGGACAAGATTCCAAGCTTGTTTGGGGTAATCAGTCATAATAGAGGGCAGGTCTGAAATGTATCCCCTTTGGCTTCTAGAGATAAGGCCTCTGGGCACCCATCATCCTTGTCAATGTCCCTAGGTTCCCTGCAACAGGGCGTTCTGGCACAGGAGTTGCTGAAGCTTACCTTCCCAAATGAATACTTGAAGCTTCAGGCCTTCGTACTGATAATGGGGGCTGGGCTACCTATGTGCCTGCTATTCCTCATTACTCACATTCTCAGAGTAATGTTTGCCTGATAAGTGTTCATTTATTGCTCAGACCTATCCATCCAGCTCACCATGAACCTCACTGGAAAGTATCTGTTGCTTGCTCATCTCTCACCCTCCTGGAAACATAATTTCCCTATTCATTGGAAGTGTCAAAGTATAATTTCCAAAATGTTAAAAACAAGACCCTCATATAAATGTACAATGGGTATACATCAAAGATTTATTGAACTCATTAATGAGGAATCAGTATTGTGGTAAAGCTGGTTCAAAGAGCATTTGAAGAACAGTGATTTACATAGCCCACAAGGAAATAAATTATGAAATAACTAAATTATATATAAAACTCACTAATGTCCTTCAAAGCAATGAAATTGCACCTTTGAAGTATCTCTTTTACAGAATAGAACATCTCTGCTGTACATAAATCACTTGCAACTTATCAATTTTCTTATGTTTAACGTCTAACTTTATGGAGACATTAACAGTCTGTAGAGACTATAACCCTGTAACCCAAATTATTGATTAGGGTTCTAATCGATAATAAATAGAAGTCAAATAAAGGTATACTCTCCTAGAAAATTGGATAAACTTGGACAGGTCTGTTAGACAGTGCTCAAACATGTCACTGAAAGGATGTGCAGTCATCCTTTTGCATTATTTCCAAGTTTTGCATATTTTTTCCTAACAGAAGAAACACTCCCCAAAATCAGAACTGAAAGGAATTGTTACCATATTTCTAATATCATAATCCAATAAATGTTCCTTGTACTTCACTCATATACATAAGTAATCAGACTTTTTTGGAATAGGGTAATGTGGGATCAGAGAATGAGCATAAAACACCCCACAGAAGTCAAGAAGAAGAAAGATAATAACCATTAAACATCTGCACTTTATGCCGAGTAAGGCAATAAAAAATTAGGGGGCGGCGGTGTATAATTGACAGGAAAAGATATTTAAAAGTTTTCAGCCGCTATTAAGTAGATATTTGTTCTGGGAAGACTAGCCTGGGGCTACTCTATACCCTGGAATCATCTGGGTATAATCAGGCTCAGAATACCCATCAGTATAAACACACATTGTTGAAAATTAGAAATAGAGCAGTGCCAGTCAAACTTTAAAATGCACATATCCTCTGACCCACCAATTCCATGCCCAAGTATCATTTTTGCAGAAATTTTCATTACAAGTGCACATAAGTACATGTATCAGGACGTTCCTTCCAACAATGTTTTATAATAATAAAAATGGCAAAGAGCTTAAATGTCCATCAATAGGAAAATGGTTAAATAAGTTATGGTATTACTATAATAAGATGCATAAATAAAAGATACTAGATAAGTATGCACTGAAAAGGAAAGTTGTCCATGATATATCATTGGGTGAAATAAGGGGCAGAAAATATGTGTAGCTTAATCCCAGTGTTGGTTAAATTTCTGTACTAGTATACATAAGTATATAGAGATATGAATGTGTGTGCATGTTTATGTGTGTATGTTTGGTCATAGAAAAGTTCTGAAGGATACAAAAATTGTGAACAGTGGTTACCCCAGAGAAGTGAAACCTGGTAGTGGGCAAAGGAGATCTGCAGATTTTCAGTCTGCAGACATAAAAAATCCCAATGGAATAAAATAGAGTGCCTGTATCTACAGAGAAATTTGCTTTGTGACAAAGGTAACCACACAAGTTTGTGAGAAAAGGGTGAATTATTTAGTGTTAGAAAAACCAGATCACTATGGAGAGAAAAATTAATTGGGATCTCTACCTTAAACCATATTCAAAGCTGAACATCAGATTGTATAAACGTCTAAATATAAAATGCAAAACAAAAAATGATAGAAAAAAAGTAGAATAATATTTGCATGGCAGGGAAGGACTTCTAAAACAATACCATAAATACACAAAACAAAAACGAGAGAGAAAGACGGGTGTGATCATTTAAAAATTAAGGAGTTTTGTTCAGTCAAGGACATTATAAAGTTAAGAGTCAAGTGAAAGACAGGGAGAGGACATTTGCAATGTTTAATACCAACAAGGAATTACTATCTAGAATATACAACACACACACACACACACAAACATAGGAAAGAAAGGGGAGGGTATGAGAGGGGACAAAAATCCAGTAGCAATATGGGAAATAGGTTATGATACTTAGTTCACAAGGCATGATATCTAAATGCTGAAAAGGATGTGAAGAGATCTTTAGTCTAAGTAGTAATCATAGATGAGCAAATTAAAACAATGAGATATCACTTTAGATCCATCCAGTAGATTAGCTAAAATTAGTGGTAAACAGCACCAAGTGCAGGTAAGGATGTGGGGAAACTCCAGACTTTGTTAGTGGGAGTGTAAGGAGGAATAACCATTCTGGAGAACAAGTTGGCAGTTTTCCATGAAATCAATTTCTTATAAATTCTGTGATCCAGCAAGTCCATTCCTGGGGAGGACTTCTTGTAAAGCTTTCACAAAGGCATGGCCTGATTCCTCACACAGAAAACAACTCTAAAAACTTGGCAAAATATTTTTTAAAAGCTAGAAGGGCCTGTAAAATGACCACAGGCAGACACAAATTTGAAAAGAGTTTACTCTTGAAGACTACCTTTGCATCTAGTAGGAACTATGAGTTTGTGTGGGCTTCTTGGTCTGGTCATGCTCCCCAACTACAGCAGCTTAGGCAGTAGAAAGCTGCAGCCTCGATGAAGCAGGTAACAGAGTTCAGCAGAAAATATAGAGCGGAAGATACTTGGCATGATTTCAATCATTTTTTAAGACTTTTTTTGTGCCGGATATGATCTATCCTGGAGAATGTTCCATATGTGCTTGAGAACATATATTCTTCTGCTGTTGGGTGAAAAGTCCTGTATGTGTATGTTATGTCCCTCTGGTCTCTAGTGTTGTTCAACTCTGCTGTTTATTGATTTTCTGTCTGTATATTCTATGCATTATTGAAAATGGGGTATTGAAGTTTCCTACCATTTTTGGGTTGCTGTCGATTTCTCCTTTCGGGTCTGTCAATATTTGTTCTATATATTTAGGTGCTTTCATGTTGGGTGCATATATATTTACAATTGTTATATCTTCCTGTTGAATTGACTGTTTTATCATTATGTCATGACCTTTTTTGTCTCTAGAGGCAGTTTTTGACTTGACAAAGTCTACTTTGATTTAAATATAGCCACTCCTGCTTTCTTTTGGTTACCATTTGTGTGGAATATCTTTTTCCTTCCCCTTACTTTCAGCCTGTGAGTATCCTTCAATATAAAGTGAATTTCCTTTGGATAGCACACAGTTGGCTCTTGGTTTTTTAACCATTGCAGCCACTCTGTATCTTTTTATTGGGAAGTTTAGTCCATTTGCATTTAAAGTAATTATTGATAGGGAAGGATTTATTATTGTCATTTTGTTAACAGTTTTCTGTTTGCCTTGTAGTTCTTTTGTCCCTCTTTTTCTCTCTTGATATATCAAACTAAAAAGCTTCTTCACAGCAAAGGAAATAGTCAACAAATGAAAAAGCAAGCTATAGAATGGGAAAAAAAACTTGCAAATCATATATCTGATAAGGGGTTAATATCCAATATATATTAGGACCTCAAACAACTTAATAGCAAAAAAACCCCAAACAATCCAATTACAAAATAGGCAAAGGACCCAAATAGGTATTTTTCCAAAGAAGACCTATGAATTGCCAACAGGTACATGAAAAGGTGCTGAACATCACTAATCATCAAGGAAATGCAAATCAAAACCACAATGAGATATCACTTTACACCTGTTAGGATGGCTATTACCAAAAGGATAAAGATAACAAGTGTTGACAAGAATGTAGAGAAATTGGAACCCTGGTACACTGTTGGTGGGAATGTAAATTGATAATGCCATTATGGAAAATAGTATGGAGGTTCCTTAACCATTAAAAATAGAACTACCACATAATCCAGCAATCCTACTTCTGGGTATATATCTGAAGGAAATGAAATCAATACACCATGTTCATTGCAGCATTATTCACAATAACCAACGTAAGGAAACAACCTAAATGTCCATCAGTGGATGAATAAAGAAAGAAAATGTGGTGTATACACACACACACACACACACACACACACACGCACACACAGTGGAACATTATTCAGCCATAAAAAAGGAGATCCTGGGCCGGCCCGGTGGCACAAGCAGTTAAGTGTGCGCGCTCCACTGCCACGGCCCGGGGTTTGCCAGTTCAGATCCCTGATGTGCACCGACGCACTGCTTGTTAAGCCAGGCTGTGCAGCAACCCATATAAAGTAGAGGAAGATGGGCACAGATGTTAGCCCAGGGCCAGTCTTCCTCAGCAAAAAGAGGAGGATTGGCATCGGATGTTAGGTCAGGACTGGTCTTCCTCACAAAAAAAAAAGAAGGAGATCCTGCCATTTGTGACAACATGGATGAAGCTAGAGGGCATTATGCTAAGTAAAATAAGATAGACACAGAAAGATAAATACTGCGTGATCTCACTTATATGTGAAATCTAAAAAAGTCAAACATAGATGTAGAAAATAGAACAGTGGTTACCAGGGTTGGGGAGGCGGGGGAAATGAGGAGATGTTGGTCAAAGAGTACAAACATTATTATGTCAGATGAATAATTCTAGAAATCTAATGTACAACATGATGGCCATAGTTAATAATCTTGTAATGCATACTGGAAATTTGCTAAGAGAGTAGATTTCAGATGCTCTCACCACTCATAAAAATGGTAGCTATATGAGGAGATGGACATTTTAATTAGCTTGACTGTAGTTATCATTTGACAATGTATATGTATATCAAATCATCATGTTGTACAACTTAAATAGATACAATTTTTATTTTTAGAAAAAGAAATTATAAGCAGAAATTCTGGAATCAAGAGAACCAAAGAAAGGCTAAGAACCAAAATTGGAGAATAAACTCATCCAAATCCCAGGCTGACCACTGAACTAGGTATGTATGTGGAAGACCCGAGGAAGCCTAGCAAAAAAGCAAGCAGAAAGATGGGAGTCTACTATTCAAGGGCAGAACTGCTCTTGGTGGGATTTGTGACTGTTCTACCCTTTGACTGAGTTTATTCCCCAGCCTTCACGTAGGTTCAGGTAGCAAAAAGTGGTAGCTTTCTGGACTGAGGTTTCATGCAGCAAAACTTGTGGCTGTCAAAGCAACTGGAAATTAAAGGGAAGAGAACTCTGAAAGCTAGGGATCTGCAGAGAGGGCAAAGCTATCATATATATGATGCCATGTATATGAAATACTATGAAAGGCAAGATTGTAGTGACAGAAAACAAATCATTGGTTGTCTGGGACTAGGGGTGAGGGGAAGGAACTGACTGCAAACAGGAACAAGAGAATTTTTGTGGAGTGATGGAAATATGCTATATATTGGGTGGGGGGGTGATCACATGACAGAAAAATTAGCCAACATACATCCATCTGTACACAAAAAACACTCCAGAGAAACTCTTGCAAAGTTTTTTACTATCAGAAACATGGACAAGGATGTCAGCAGTGTTGTTTGTGATAGTGGGGAGCTGTAAGCAACCTAGCTATTAATCACAGAAAATGGAGAAGAAAATTTTATAGACACATATTATGAAGTACTTTGCAGCAGTTTGACGGAATGAAATATTATATATATATGTACATATATATATATATCCTCACATGGATTGATTACTACAAACATAAGGATTGACTGAAAATAGTAAAAAAAAAAAATGGATCAAATATGTAGCACAATATCATGATGGAAACACATACCAAACAACACACATCCAAGGGCATATATCAAGCACGTTAAAAGAGGAGTATTTGAATTAGCAGATCAGAACTTTATTATAAACATTACAGAATTTGGAGAACTAAATAGACAAAAAGGATGAACAAAGGGATAATTTCAACAGAGTTTCAATTTCAAACTAAAAAAAGAACCAAATTGAAATTCTAGGACGTAAAGAAAAATCATTGGATGGGCTTACAGCTGATTGGACACAGCAGAAGAAAGAGTCAGTGAGCTTAAGATAAGTCCACAGAAATTATCCAAACTGAATTAAAAAGGGAAAAAAATGAAAAATAAAACAGGACCTCAGAGAATTATGAGACAATGTCTAATGAATAGGAAAATGTGTAATTGGAGTTCCCTAAGGAGAACAAAGAAAGAATGGGAAAAAGAAATAAAGACATTTTTAATGGCTGAGAATTTTCGAAAATTATTGAGACATTAAGCAATAGATCCAAGAAGTTAGTTGAACACAAAGTAGGGTAAATTCAAAGGAAACCATCATGATTAAGTACAAAGTGATCAAAATTTCAAAAGCCAAAAATATGGAAAAATGTCTTAGGAGTACCTGGGGGCAGGGAGGGGAGACACATTATAATCCAGTATACCAAAAAGAATGATAATTCACTTTTCATCATAAATAATGAAATCCAGAAGATAATAGATTAAAAGTGCTGAAAGAAAAAAATAGCAATTTAGAATTCTATGTACAATAATCATATCTTACAAAAATGAAGAGTTTTTGATACAGAAAAAAAGCTGAAAGAATTTGTCACCATCAGAAACATACTGTAAGGAATACTGAAGAAAGTTATTCAAGCTGAGGGAAGTGATCCTATATGGAAGCACAGATCTATAAGAAGAAAGGAAGAGCACCAGAAAAGGTAAACATGTGAGTAAATGTAAAAGGCTATTTAAATTTTTTGAAAACACTTTTCACTGTTTCAGGTGAAAATAACAGCAATGTATAGGTAGCATTTGTAAAATATGTAGAACTAAATATAGAAGCACCCAGGGCAGGAAGTAATTGGAATCATACAGTTCTTCTGTTGTTTGTTAAGTAGGATAATACTAATTCAAAGAATACTGTGATAAATTAAGGATGCACATTGTAATCTCTGGAGTAGCCACCAAAAAAATTTAATATAAATAAAGGATAGCTAAAAAGCCATTAGAGAAGATAAAACAGATTGATGCTCAATTAACCTAAAAGAAAAAGAGGGAAAAAAATAAAAGAACAAAGAAATGTGGGACAAATAGAAAACACATAGCAAAAGGGTAGACTTAAAACCAACAGTATCAGAAATTATATTAAATATAAATGCTTTTAACACTCCAATTTAAAAACATTCTCTGACTGAATTAAAAAATAAATACAAGACCCGACTATATGCTGTTTACATCTGATACATCTTAAATATAAGGAAAGATACACTGGAAGTAAACGGATGAAAAAAGTTATCTCAGGCAAAGACTAACTGTAAAAAAGCTGGCATGGCTATATTAATATCAGAAAAAGTAGAATTCAAGACTAAGAGTATTACTAGAGATGAAAAGGAGAATTGTGTAACGATAAAGGGTCAATTATCAGGAAAACATAACAGTCCTAAAAATATATGCCCTAAAATATAGCTTCAAAATGCATGAAACACAAATAATATAAATAAAACAAATAACCTATCAGCAATAATAATTGGCAATTTTAATTCTCTCAGGAAATGATAGAATAAGTTGAAAAGAAATTAAGAAGATTTCCAAAACATTGTTAACAAATGACTTAATTGACATTTATATTTTCACCAACTGCAAAATGCACATTTTTTGGTGCACATGGAACAGTCACCAAAATAGACCATACACTGGATCATAAAAGCAAAATAAGAATTTCAAAGGATTTAAATCATGTAAGTATGTTTTCTGACCATGACTGAATTAACCGGAAATTAATAAGGAAAAGTTAAACTGAAAATATCTAAATATTTGGAAATTAATCAACACACTTCCAGGTAACCATAATTCAGAGATTAAAATAAAAATTAAAAAATATTCTGACCAGAAAAATAACAAAAATACAACATATCAAAATTCATGAAATGCAGCTAAAGAGGCACATAGAGCAGATTTATACCTTTAAATGAATTAGAAAAGGTTTAAAATCAATGATCTAAACTTTCACCTCAAGAAGCTAGGAAAAGAGCAAATTAAAAAAAGGCAGAAATGAATGAAACAGAAAACAGAGATGCAAAAGAGAAAAACAATAAAGCCCAAAGGTGGTCTGAGGAGATTAGTAGATTAAATAAATAGAAAAACTCTTACCAAGACTGATCAGAGAGAGAACAAGTATCACCATGATCAGAAATGAAAGAAGGGACATAACTATAGATCCTATAGACATTTTAAAAAGGATATTAAGAACAACTTTGTGCCAAAAGATTGACCATTAAATGAAATGGATCAACTCCTTTAAAATACAATATCTGAAAAAACTATCACAAGAATAAATGGAAAATCTGAATAGTCCTGTGAGTGTTAAAGAAATTAAATCCATCGTTAAAAATCTTCCCACAAAGAAAACTCCAGCTTCATTGGTGAATTTTGCCAAATAGTTAATGGAAAAACTAAAAAATTTTATAGAAACTCGTTCAGAAAATGGAAAACGTGGGAACATTTTCCTAACTCATTTTATCAATCCTGATACCAAACTCTGATAAGGGGTTAACCCTTAGGGCCCCTGAGACCCAAGCCCAAACTCTCTGGGTCCTTCTGTCTTCTGGGATTCACCCTGTGGGTCAGCCAGCAAAGGGGCAAGAGAAAGGTGATGGGTAGAGCAAGAAGCCCGGAAAGTAAAGTACAGCCCCCAAAGCCAACGCAGCCTCCCTCAGAAGCCCGGGTTGGGGTTCTGGGGAACGTGAGGTGGGCAAATATCTGGATTAACTGAGACCTGTACGCAGCCAGCCAAGTCCGTCCGGTGAGAAGGCCCAGGAGGAGGAACATGGCCCACTCCCCAGAGCCCTTCCTGAGTAAGGGCAGTTGATGCAGCTCCCCAGCACATGGGGCCCCAGGCAGTAAACCCCAGTGGGTGGTGGGAGAGCTGCTGAGAAGAGCTCAGGGAGCCAGGTGGGGACGGAAGTGCCTGAGTTGAGATGACCATCTTCAGTTAGGGCCCCTGAAATGGTAGGACTGCAGCCTCAAAGTGGAGGAAGAGAGAAAAACAGACACGTATGCAAATTGGTCCACACTCCGTTTATTGTTTCCTTCAGCTGTGATCAGGGGAGGAAAGGTGGAATTTTCATTTCTCAGTGAGACCCTCGGTGATATCCATTGCCTTCTGAAGGAATTACTAGTTACTGTGGAAGAGAACAAAGACACGCATGCTTGAGGTACTGATAGCAAATATATTCCCCTGCACTGCAAAACATACAAACAGTTGGAGTACTGACAAGCAAAAACTTCATATAGCAGAAAAAAGAATTCTAGAAAGAATTTTTCCAATTTTGCTTGTGCAATTATTTGGCTGTAACTTATTTACTCTACAATCTTCTGTGATTTTGTGGGAACCACCATATTCAATGAGAAGTACTTGCAAATGAGAAAATCTAAGATTTTTTCCACATACAATGAAATGTTCATGAATATAACAATTAAGTTAAATCCTTGCATTTTTTTATAAATTTAAATACATATTAATTTTATTTGTTCCATATCTTGGAGCCAATCATTTTTGTTTTTGTATGTTGTAAACCGTGTTTTGGTTTTGGCACTTGGAAACTCATAGGCCTTAAGCATTGTGCCTGCAGTGCCTAATGGGTAAAGTGGCCCTGATTATGAATTCATTTGATAGACTAATTTATATGTCTTATATCTTATTATAATCAACTTTTTAATTCCATTCTATCCACAAAAGCAAGTTCCCAACAAACTCAAGAGAACTTTACTAAACTGAAGAAAAAAGACTATGTGATTTAAATGTTCAGTAATAACAAGATTAGCAAAGATTAGTAAATTATTTTTGGTACAGTACTTTACCAATTCATCTACCCAATAAACACTTAGGAATTAATTGTGGATTATGAATTTCATTTTAATTTCAAACGTACTTATTTTAAGAGATACCTCCTAATGTATTTATCTACTGTTAATGTTTGGGTGCTTTCTTGTGATTTGAATCCAAATAAATAAGGAAATAATGATACGATACAATCTGACAAAGTTATATTTTTTAATGGCAGTTTCTTCCACTTTCCTTTCAAAATTGTGGTAAAAAAGAAGTATCTGCCCAATTTCTATTTTTATACTAATTATTACCAAAAGTCAAAATCAAATTCTTGGGCCTTTTTCCTACTTTTATATCCATAGATTTCTTATTTATGATAGAGAATAAATTGAAGACATATTAAGCAAGGTTAATTGACAGAGAGGATAATACAGATAGTGAGATTAGTAAGAGAATTCAGTGATAAGATTGATATAATTTTACCCTTCCAATCTTTTCCTCATCTATGCTATTTTATATCTTCGAAACTTACAGTATATTTTTCCTACTACTCTGACCAC
Organism: Ceratotherium simum simum; assembly: GCF_057802395.1. NCBI lineage: Eukaryota > Metazoa > Chordata > Mammalia > Perissodactyla > Rhinocerotidae > Ceratotherium > Ceratotherium simum. The sequence continues at coordinate 35,806,516 of NC_141927.1, read as the reverse complement.
AAAACATACCTATTTAATATAGTTAGTTCTCCCCCAAACCAATAAAGGGATTTCTGTATCTATACTTATAGGTCTACTGACATGTCCAACCCAATGGATTTCCAGCTTTTAAAAAAATTCTTGTTTTGGTAGTGTTTGCCCAAGGAGTTGGTTCTAGCAACATCTCCTGCTGGCTTTCCAATTTAAAAAAATACTGAAAATAAAAATTTTAAAAGAACAGAGGAAAATACAATGGATGCTGTAACAGTAAATCACAGCAACTATGTCTGCCTGGCTTATTAGATTTAAATGAAAGAATAATCCAAGAGTGCTTTTCTGGTATATGCTAAACACAAGCTAAACTAATGGGTTAAAATTCCAAATTACATTCTTCAAATACAATATATATTGTCCTATGGATGATGCCCTTAACTATCTCTCAATCCAGTTGAATATCACTTCTAGAGGAGGATGATTATGTGAGTGACATATTCTATAATGAGAGAGAATGTGAGGGGACAATTGGAGTACTTATAAAATTAATTGTGTATTTAAAGTTCAAGGGTAATCATTCATTTATTAAACAATTATTTATTGAGTATTTACTCTGCTAGGTGCTAACTATACATTAGTTAGCAAAATACACATGGCCATTACCCTCGAGCGATTTCAGAGTATATAGGAAAAGTAACACTTCTAGGTAAACAAAAGGTTGGAAGAATTACAGTGCTTGAACACTATATCACAAATCCTTTAGTAAAGGTGACAGAGAATAGAGACAATAAAGACAATCAGCTTTTTTTTTTCATACTTAGTTTGGAGAAAGTACCTAACATCTAGAAAAGGGTGATCATGTTAGAAGACATCCAAAAACAACAGGAAGAATAAAGGATACAGAAATGTCATAGCTTCCCTAGTGGAGAGACTGACTTCATCAAGGAGGATAGAAACTATATAATGTTGTGGTGTAGCCTGAAAACTTAACCTGTGGATATAAAGGATATTCTGGAATACCAGTGGATTGAATATAACTAAAAGAAGACACTTTAAGGAAAAATGCCGGACAGTACAAAAAAACTAAAACTCTACAAGTGAGAAAGGAAGGTGAGCAGACCAGTAAATATTGATGACTTCAGAAAGATCACAAGGCCACAGCTGTGGAGCATGGAAAACTAATAACCTTAAAAACAATTCTGAGAACCCTTGTTAACACAATTGTGGTCTGTTGAGGGGCTATGGGAAATGTAGAATGTTCCTGTGTTTATGATACTGTCTCCTGGATAAACTATTCCTAAGTGGGATAATCATTCACTCAGTTGTTCTTATTGAATTTGTGTGTATAAATGTAATCTGAACACAAAAGTAGTATTTCCCTTTGTGTATCCTATCATAAAGGATGCAAAAATGCTCTGCTTATGAGTTAGTTTCACAAAATAATTATAATTATCTTGTCTCTGATTAGATTTAACTAGTTTTTTCCTATATATCAAAAGGGCTGGCCTAGTGGTTAAGTTCAGCATGCTCCACTCTGGAGCCCAGGTTCAGTTCCCAGGCACACCTACACCATTTGTTGGTAGCCATGCTATGGTGGTGACCCACATACAAAACAGAGGAAGACTGGCACGGATGTTAGCTCAAGTTGAATCTTCCTCAGCAGGAAAAAAAAAAAAAAGAGTAAGCGATCAAAAATTTAGTCAACGGAAGAAAAAAGATTGAGTTAATTAATACTCATTACTAGAATGGGAAATATTAATAAGTCATTTGTAGTGCCATACTTTATCAATTGTGGCTGCTCAAAAAAATATTAAATGATTATCTTATTTTTAAAGGATAATTTTATGCTACTCTTTTTTTTTTTTCCTCAAAGCCCCAGTAGATAGTTGTACGTCATAGTTGCACATCCTTCTAGTTGCTGTATATGGGACGTGACCTCAGCATTGCCGGAGAAGCAGTGCAGTGCTTTGGTGCGTGCCCGGGATCCGAACCACGGCTGCCAGCAGCAGAGGGCATGCACCCAACCGCTAAGCCACGGGGCCGGCCCTTTTTTTTTTTTTTTTTTTTTGTTAGCAAAACTACTTTATTCTGATAAATAGTTCTAAGACAAAATTTGTTCAGTCTTATTTTCAACATATACTTATTGATAAGAAATACTTTCTAAGTTGCTTACCTGCTGGTAGATGTTTGGGCACTATTTTCTGACCTGGATCTAAATTAAAAAAAATAATAATGTCCAAAAGTTAATACCAAGAAACTTGCCTACTTTAAAAATGAAGATCAGGCCATTTAATACTAAAACTAACTCGTTTAACACCTGGGGCATGCAAATAAGTAGCATTCTTATTTACCCAACACCAAGTACAACATACAGTGCAAAATTTAAATCCTCCAGTGGGGAAAAGTATCAAGGTAGCAGAGATATATTTTTTCTTTATCACTTCTAAGCACAGTATAAAAGTTTGAATGCCTAAATTTGGCCTGCAGGCTCCAATTTAGCTTTTTATTTGTTGATATGTAAATTGCCACATTTTGCAAATTAAAGCTCACAGTTCACTTCTGGACAATCTAGCAGACTGAACTAAAGGGAAAATTTCCCCTTTCTATTCCACAGAAAAGCTGAAGAAAATAGCACAAAAGTGTAATACCTAACTGAGATTGACAGCCAGAAAAGGCTTTTCCTTCTGTCAATAAAAAACAAAGAAACTAGAAGTTCAGAGGGAAAACAGGAGCAAAAGCTGAATGACTACAAGGGAATCTGAATTACTTACACCCTAAGGGATGTGGTTTTAATAACTGTAGCTTAGAAGGAATTGAGGGCACAGATATTTAGAGGTAAGATAGCTAGAATGAAGCCCAAGCCCAGGAGTCTTGAATGTGAAACCAGGGGCCAACTTGCTTTAACTATACTCAGTTAATTGTCAGTTTGCAAAAGTAGTTAGATAATGCATTACTAAAGCCCACCCTATAGATAACATCTCTGATGCTTGGGTCACCATAGTACTGAGTGCTTAAGTTGTTTTTAGTCAACTGCTTGTCCAGTTCAGGCCGGTTAAGACCACTGACTCATCACCTGGGCCCATTCAATAGAGGACCCTTTGACATCAGGGGGCTGGAAATTCCACCCTCAGATCATGCTAATGCCACCATTTTGTGAACATGCATCCTATGAAGAGCCATGAAACTTGACTATGCTTGTGCAGATCATTAATTACCTCACTTCTCCTCACCATAAACATACCTAATCCCCATATTCAGAGAGGCAGATTTGAGTGTTGTTCTCCCATCTCCTTGCTTGGTTGCCTTGTGAATAAACCCTTTTTCTGCTGCAAACTCGTCATCTCAGTGATTGGCATACTACACAGCAGGCAAAATGAGCCTGGTTCAGTAACAAATGGGGATAATAAAAGCTATGGCCACTGGGAATGCAACAGGTAAATTGTCTCAGCCATGTAGATGGAAAAGGATCACCTAGAGATGCAGAACCCCAGGCCTGCACCACATATAGGGGCAGGACCTCAATTGCTCAATTCCACAACCCACAAATTTGAATCAGCAAGCATAGAAAGTAATGAAACATTCATGCCCCAAGACAGGCAAATTTGAAACATTCCCCTCTTCCTAATGTATGCCTCTACAACTCAGGTTGTGCAGAATTCCCATGAGAACAATCATTGCCCTGAGGATGAGCTCACAAGCCTTAATTACAAACTACTGTGTGTTAAATGCCCACAGCCATAACACAGCAGAACAAAAAATTCACACATTAAGATCAACGGATAATATAAAAAACCTTTAATAGAAATGTTTAGAGTCCCCACAGAGATCAAGGCAGGAATAAGGCAAGAAAAGGATAGATGTTAAAAGAATGGGTGATTTGGAAGCTGATATGAAGAAATCAATGCCAGATAGAGAAGTGAAAAAGCATAGTATACGAAAGCCCAGTTAAGAAATATGGAGGCTGTTAAAGAAGAAATAACAGGCCCAAAAAAGCCCCCAAGACGGCAAACTAAGACTTAATTACAGTTTCAACCTATCCTAAGAATGTGATCTTTTTAACAGTCAATCTGAAATTTCCTGATTAGCACTAGTGGGGTAATCTGCATTACAAAACTCCTGCCTTCCCTCCCCCAACAAAGATGTCCTCGTCTCAACCAATCTTTTGTTTTCTTTTGCTAGTAACTTCTTTACCCCATCCTCCTTCTGCCTATAAAAACATTCCATTTTGTACAGGTCCTTGGAGCACCTTTCTGTTTGATAGATGGATGATGCTGGATTCGTGAACCATTGAAGAAAACCAATTAAATCTCCAAATTCACTTGGTTGAAATTTTATTTTTAACAAGGTTAAAATGCGAACACTCTCCCAAATATAGTTATTTTAGATGGAGGGAAAAAAAAGAATGAAGAAGAGTCAATAATTGAAGAGATAATGACTGAATTTTTTCCAGAATTAATGACCTGAGTGCTGATATCTATAGAATATATTGAATCCAGAGCTGGAGATATAAAACTAAATTATATCATAACATATCATAATAAAATAACAAAACATTTAGGACAAAGAGGAAACCTTCAAATCCATTTAGAGAAAATACACATTAATTGGAAGAGAATAAATAAATTAATCAGACTGACAACTGAGGTGCCATCAAAGACAATAAATGTCACATTAGAACAACAGAATACTTTAAAAGAGTTGTGGACAGTGACTTCAACTAGAAGTCTGAAACCATTTAGCTGTCTTTCATTGATGAGTGTGAAAAAAAGACATGTTCAGGCATGTAACACAAAATGCTTACAACCACAGACACTAACTGAAACTAAAAGGGTTGAAATTCAGTAAAAAGGAAATTAAAATCAAAATGAAAAAATGTATTCAAGAATGGTGAGCAAAATAATTGGTAAATATGTTGTTAAATCCCAATAAGTATCATTTAATATAAAAATGATACAATAAAAAAATTTTTAATGCACACCTGAAATTTATATAATGTTATAAACCAATGTTACCTCAATAAAAAAAATTTTGAAATGATCATAATAATAATGACAACAACAACAGTGACTAATGGATGGGGTTTCCTGTGATAAAAAACCCAGAAGTTAAAAGTCAAATGACAATATATGAGAGATTAATGATTGGAGTTTGCTGTTGAATGTTCTAAGATCCTTCTGTTATTTAGGAAAAGACTGGAAATACTGATTGAATTTAGACCTTTAAAAATTAATTATACTAGAGTGGTATTAACATAACCCATGCTGGGATTCATCCCACCTCTCTGCATTCTTTGACTTCAACAGCATTTCCCACTGACCTTCCATCAGATAAAGATTATTCCAAAAACAAGTGATTGAAAGCTATAGTGGATGTTATGTCAGCAAGCACAGAATAGTGTCAAGCGACATTATTAAAATTTAAATGAATAATTATCTTATACATGATTCCCTGGTGCACACCAAGCCAGAAGTCTAGACTAGTGGATTAACATTCCAAATTATAATACTCCAACTAAAATGTGCATTTTCCTATGGGTGATGCTATCATCCCTCACTCATTGTAGGTGAATAATGATCCTATGAGAGATTATGTTAACAAGGTTTCAGGATGAAAGATAAAATAATGAGAGAGAAAGAAATAGGGGCAGTTAGAACATTATAGATATATGGATGTGTGTGTGCATGCATGGGTGTGTGTGTATTTATGTACCTTTGTGTTTGTCAGTTTTTTATTTGGCTGCCTGTGTGTGTGTGTGTGTGTGTGGATAAGATTAAAAGTAATCATTCATTCATTCATTCAACAAATATTTATTGAGCCATGAACTATGATACACGCTGAGTATACAATGCTAAGCAAGATAAACATGGCCTTTGCCCTCTAAGGTAACAGAGTATAATAAGACATATGTTGAAGGAGAGGAAAAGGTAACTGAGATTTGCTCTTTGAGTGCCCTATGATAACTCCCTGACACAGAGAGGACATAATAATGAAAATCAATTGTTTTAGTTTAGTGATAGTAACTCATGACTCCAAAGTATCACTATAATAATAAAAGAGAGAGAAAGGATAATAAAAGCATGTATTCTTATTGAAGAGGAAGACCTCTTCTAGAATAAGATAAATTATACAACCTTGTTCTGCAGCCTAGAAAGTTTACTCTATAGATCTGGATGTTTTTGGAATAGAAGTGGACTCTGGTGAAACCTAGAAGGAATAACACCAGCCCCCTATACAAGTAAATATAGACTTTAAGTTAGAGGAGGAGGAGGGAAAAAATCCTAAACATTTTATATCTGCAGAAGGACCTCAAATCCAGAAATGTTGGATGTGGAAAACTACTCACTTACTGTATTATTATACAGAGATATCCACCTTTCAGGAAATGGAGGCAAGTCTAACTAAAACTACTTTGTAATACTGAGAGGCTATGGAAGATGTAGAATTATTGTTTCTTTATGACTGTTTCTTCAGCAAGTTGTTCCTAAGTGACCAGGGTAAGCACTCACTCAGTTGTTCATGAGCATACATATTGAGTTTATAGTTGTAGCGTCTCCAAATAAAGAAGTAGAACTACTAAAATACCCAGAAAAAAGTAACAAAATGGCAATAAGTACATTCTTATAGATTGCTAATGTAAATGTCAATGGAGTAAATGCTCCAATCAAAAAGCATAGGGTGGGGGGCCGGCCCCGTGACTTGGCGGTTGGGTGCGAGCGCTCTGCTACTGGCAGCCTGGGTTTGGATCTTGGTCGCGCACCAACGCACCTCTTCTCTGGCCATGCTGAGGCGGCATCCCACATACAGCAACTAGAAGGATGTGCAACTATGACATACAACTATCTACTGGGGCTTTGGGGAAAAAAGGAGGAGGATTGGCAATAGATGTTAGCTCAGAGCCGGTCTTCCTCAGCAAAAAGAGGAGGACTGGCATGGATGTTAGCTCAGGGCTGATCTTCCTCACAAACAAACAAACAAACAAAAGGCATAGGGTGGTCAATTGGATAAAAAAACAAGACCCATATATATGCTGCATACAAGAGACACACTTCAGACCTAAACATATTCACAAACTGAAAGTCAAGGGATGGAAAAAGATACTGCATGCAAATGGCAATGAAAAGAAAGAGGGGACAGTAATACTTATATCAGACAAAATAGACTTTAAAACAAAACCTGTAACAAGAGACAAAGGGCACTACATAATGTTAAAGGAAACAATCCAACAAGAGAATATAACACCTGTAAATATCTATGCACCCAACACAGGAGCACCTAAATACATAAAGCAATTATTAACAAACATAAAAGGAGAAATAGACAGCAACACAATAACAGTAGAAGAGTTTAAGACTCCAGTTACACCAATGGACAGATCATCCAAATAGAAGATCTACACCAATGGACAGATCATCCAAACAGAAGATCAACAAGAAAACATGGGCCTTAAATAACACAATAGACCAGATGGACTTAGTAGATATATAAAGAACATTCCATCCAAAAACTGAGGAATACACATTCTTTTCAAATGCATGGGTAACATTCTGCAAGATAGATCACATATTAGGCCATAAAACAAGTCTCAATAAATTTAAGAAGACTGAAATAATACCAAGCATCTTTTCTGACCACAATGGTATGAAACTAGAAATTAACTACAGGAAGAAAATCAGAAGAGCCACAAATAGGTGGAGATTAAACAAAATACTACTGAACAACAACTGGCTCAATGAAGAAATCAAAGGAGATATTAAAAAATACCTGGAAACTAATGAAAATGAAAATATGTCATGCCAAACTTTATGGGATACAGCAAAAGCAGTTCTAAGAGAGAAGTTTATAAAGGCCTAACTCAACAAACAAGAAAAACGTCAAATAAACAATCTAATGGTGCACATAAAGGAACTGGAAAAAGAAGAACAAAGCCTGAAATCAGTAGAAGAAAGGAAATAATAAAAATCAGAGCAGAAATAAATGAAATAGAGACTAAAAATACAACAGCAAAAATCAATGAAACTAAGAGCTGGTTCTTTGAAAAGAGAAACAAAATTGACAAACCTTTAGCTAGACTCACCAAGAAAAAAAGAGGGAAGATTCAAGTAAATAACATCAGAAATGAAAGAGGAGAAATTACCAGGGACACCTCAGAAATACAAAAGATTATGAGAGAACACTATGAAAAGCTATACACCAACAAATTTGTGTTTTTGTTTTGTTTTGTTTTTTTTAACTTTTTGTTTATTGCAGTAACATTGGTTTATAACATTGTAAAAATTTCAGGTGTACATCATTGTACTTCTATTTCTGCATGGACTACATCATGTTCACCACCAAAATACTAATTACAACCCATCACCACACACATGTACCGAATTATCCCTTTCACTCTCCTCCCTCCCCACTTCCCCTCTGGTAACCACCAATCCAATCTCTGTCCCTATGTGTTTGTTTATTGTTGTTATTATCTACTACTTAATGAAGGAAATCATACGGTATTTGACCTTCTCCCTCTCACTTATTTCACTTTGCATTATACCCTCAATGTCCATCCATGTTGTCACAAATGGCTGGATTTCGTCGTTTCTTATGGCTGAGTAGTATTCCATTGTGTATATATACCACATCTTCTTTATCCATTCGTCCCTTGATGGGCACTTAGGTTGCTTCCAAGTCTTGGCTATTGTGAATAACGCTGCAATGAACACAGGGGTGCATGTACCTTTGCAAATTGGTGTTTTCAAGTTCTTTGGATAAATACCCAACAGTGGAATAGCTGGATCATATGGTAGTTCTATCCTTGATTTTTTGAGGAATCTCCATACTGTTTTCCATAGTGGCTGCACCAGTTTGCACTCCCACAGTGTATGAGAGCAGTGTATGAGAGTTCCCTTCTCTCCACATCCTCTCCAACACATGTTGTTTCCTGTCTTGTTAATTATAGCCATTCTGACGGGCGTGAGGTGATATCTCATTGTAGTTTTGATTTGCATTTCCCTGATAGTTAGTGATTTTGAACAACTTTTCATGTGTCTGTTGGCCATCTGTATATCTTCTTTGGAGAAATGTCTGTTCAGGTCTTTTGCCCATTTTTTAATTGGGTTGGTAGTTTTTTTGTTGTTGAGATGCATGAGTTCTTTATATATTTTGGAGATTAAGCCCTTATCAGAAGTATGGTTTGCAAATATCTTCTCCCAATTGTTAGGTTGTCTTTTCGTTTTGTTGATGGTTTCCTTTGCTGTGCAGAAGCTTTTTAGTTTGATGTAGTCCCATTTGTTTATTTTTTCTATTGTTTCTCTTGCCCGGTCAGATGTGGTGTTTGAAAAGATGTTGCTAAGACCGATGTCGAAGAGCGTACTGCCTATGTTTTCTTCTAGAACTTTCACAGTTTCAGGTCTTACATTCAAGTCTTTAATCCATTTGGAGTTAATTTTTGTGTATGGTGTAAGGTAAGGATCTACTTTCATTTTTGCATATGGCTATCCAGTTTTCCCAACACGATTTGTTGAAGAGACTTTCTTTTCACCATTGTATGTTCTTGGCTCCTTTGTCAAAGATTAGCTGTCCATAGATGTGTGGGTTTATTTCTGGGCTTTCGATTCTATTCCATTGATCTGTGTGTCTGTTTTTGTGCCAGTACCATGCTGTTTTGGTTACTATAGCTTTGTAGTATATTTTGAAATCAGGAGTGTGATACCTCCAGCTTTGTTCTTTTTCTCAGGATTCCTTTAGCTATTCGGGTCTTTTGTTGTTCCATATAAATTTTAGGATTCTTTGTTCTATTTCTGTGAAAAATGTTGTTGGAACTTTGATAGGGATTGCATTGAATCTATAGATGGCTTTAGGAAGTATGGACATCTTAACTATGTTAATTCTTCCAATCCAAGAGCACGGAATATCTTTCCATTTCTTTGTGTCTTCTTCAATTTCTTTCAGAAATGTTTTATAGTTTTCGGTGTACAGATCTTTCACCTCTTTGGTTAAGTTTATTCCTAGGTATTTTATTCTTTTTGTTGCAATTGTAAATGGGATGGTATTCTTAATTTCTCTTTCTGCTACTTCGTTGTTAGTGTACAGAAATGCAACTGACTTTTGTATGTTGATTTTGTATCCTGCAACTTTACCATATTCGTTTATTACTTCTAAAAGTTTTCTGGTGGATTCTTTAGGGTTTTCTATATATAAAATCATGTCATCTGCAAATAGTGACAGTTTCACTTCTTCCTTTCCAATTTGGATCCCTTTTATTTCTTTCTCTTGCCTGATTGCTCTGGCTAGGACTTCCAATACTATGTTAAATAGGAGTGGTGACAGTGGGCATCCTTGTCTGGTTCCTGTTCTTAGAGGGATAGCTTTCAGTTTTTCACCATTGAGGATGATATTAGCTGTGGGTTTCTCATATATGGTCTTTATTATGTTGAGGTACTTTCCTTCTATACCCATTTTATTCAGAGTTTTTATCATAAATGGATGTTGGATCTTGTCAAATGCTTTCTCTGCGTCTATTGAGATGATCATGTGATTTTTGTTCTTCATTTTATTAATGTGGTGTATTACGTTGATTGATTTGCGAATGTTAAACCATCCCTGCATACCTGGAATAAATCCCACTTGATCATGGTGTATAATCTTTTTAACGTATTGCACCAACAAATTTGATACTCTAGAATAAATGGATGAATTCTTAGAAATTATACAACCTTCCAAAACTGAAACAAGAAGAAATAGAGAATTTGAATACACCAATCACCAGTAACGAGATCGAAAAAGTAATTAAAAACCTCCCCAAAACTAAAAGTCTAGGACTAGATGGCTTCCCTGGAGAATTCTACCAAACATTCAAAGAAGAATTAATACCTAGCCTTCTCAAACTCTTCCAAAACATTGAAGAGGAGGGAAGCTTCCTAACTCATTCTACAAAGCCAACATTACCCTGATACCAAAACCAGGCAATGACAACACAAAAAAACAAAATTACAGGCCAATATCACTGATGAACATCAATGCAAAAATCCTCAACAAAATATTAGTAAATCAAATACAACAATACATAAGAAACATCATACACCATGATCAAGTGAGATTTATTCCAGGGATGCAGGGATGGTTAAACATCTGCAAATCAATCAACATGATATATCACATTAACAAAATGAAGAATAAAATTCACATGATCATCTCAGGATGCAGAAAAATCATCTGACAAGATACAGCATCCACTTATAAAAACTCTGAATAAAATGGGGATAGAAGTACAGTACCTCAACATAATAAAGGCCACATATGACAAACCCACAGCTAATATCTCAACGGACAAAAACTGAAAGCTATTCCTCTAAGACAGGAACCAGACAAGGATGCCCACTTTCACCACTCTTATTTAACAAAACATTGGAAGTCCTAGCCACAGCAATCAGGCAAGAAAAAGAAAGAAAAGGGATCCAAATTGGAAAGGAAGAAGTGAAACTGTCACTATTTGCAGATGACATGATTTTATATACAAAACACCCTAAAGAATCCACCAAAAACCCTTTAGAATTTGTAAGCAAATACAGTAAAGTTGCCGGGTACAAAATCAACATACAAAAATCAGTTGCGTTTCTATACACTAACAACGAAATAGCAGAAAAAGAAATTAAGAATACAATCTCATTTACAATTGCAACAAAAAGAATAAAATGCCTGGGAATAAATTTAACCAAAGAGGTGAAAGTCCTGTACACTGAAAACTACAAAACGGTGAAAGAAATTGAAGAAGACACAAAGAAATGGAAAGATATTTCGTGCTCTTGGATTGGAAGAATTAACATAGTTAAAATGTCCATACTTCCTAAAGCAATCTACAGATTCAATGCAATCCCTATCAAAGTCCCAATGACATTTTTCATGGAAATAGAACAAAGAATCCTAAAATTTATATGGAAAAACAAAAGACCCGAATAGCCAAAAGAATACTGAGAAAAACAAAAAGCTGGAGGTATCGCATCCCCTGATTTCAAAATATACTACAAACCTTTGGTAATCAAAACAGCATGGTACTGGCACAGAAACAGACACACAGATCAATGGAACAGAATCAAGAGCCCAGAAATAAACCCACACATCTATGGACAGCTAATTTTCGACAAGGGAGCCAAAAACATACAATGGAGAAAGGACAGTCTCTTCAATAAATGGTGTTGGGAAAACTGGACAGCCACATGCAAAAGAATGAAAGTAGCCCATTATCTTTCACCATGCACAAAAATTAACTCAAGATGGATTAAAGACTTGAATGTCAGACTTGAAACCATAAAACTTGTATAAGAAAACATAGGCATTATCCTCTTTGACATCAGTCTTAGCAGCATCTTTTCAAGTACATGTCTGACCAGGCAAAGGAAACAATAGAAAAAATAAACAAATGGGATTACATCAAACTAAAAAGCTTCTGCACAGCAAAGGAAACCATCAACAAAATGAAAAGACAACCTAACAACTGGGAGAAGATATTTGCAAACCATATATCTGATAAGGGGTTAATATCCAAAATATATATAGAACTTATACATCTCAACAACAAAAAAACAAACAACTCAATTAAAAAATGGGCAAAAGACCTGAACAGACATTTCTCCAAAGAAGATATGCAGATGGCCAACAGGCACATGAAAATATGTTCACCATCATTAACTATCAGGGAAATGCAAATCAAAACTACAATGAGGTATTACCTCATGCCAGTCAGAATGGCTATAATTAACAAGACAATAAATAACAAGTGTCGGAGAGGATGTGGAGAAAAGAGAACTCTCATACCCTGCTGGTGGGAGTGCAAACTGGTGCAGCCACTATGGAAAACAGTATGGAGATTCCTCCAAAAATTAAGAATAGAACTACTAAATGCTCCAGCTCTTCCACTGCTGAGTATTTATTCACAGAACATGAAAACACAAATGTGTAAAGATAAATGCACCACTATGTTCATTGCAGCATTCCTCACAATAGCTAAGATTTGGAAGCAACCTAGGTGCCCATCAAGGGACGAACGGATGAAGAAGATGTGGTATATATACACAATGGAATACTATGCAGCCATAAAAAAAGATGAAATCTTGCCATGTGTGACAACATGGATGGACCTTGAGGGTATTATGCTAAGTGAAATAAGTTGGAGGGAGAAAGTCAAATACTGTATGATCTCACTCATAAATAGAAGATAAAAACAACAACAAACAAACACCTAGAGACAGAGATTGGATTGGTAGTTACCAGAGAGGAAGGGAGTGGGAGGAGGGTGAAAGGAGTGATTAAGCACATGTGTATGGTGATGGATTGTAATTAGTCTTTGGGTGGTGAACATGATGTAATCGATGTAATCTACAGAGAGACTGAGATGTAATGATGTACACCTGAAATTTATATTTATATAATCTTGTGGACCAATGTTACTGCAATAAATAAATTCTCTTCCCCATTTATGAGTTAACTCCATGAACATTTCACCAATCATTTATTCCTTTATTTCCCAAGAATAAACTCCCAACACACGTTAACAAACTAAAAGAAAGACATTGATTTATCTAGACAAATACTCACTAGTTACTAGATTGGCAAATACTAATAGGTTATTTTTGATGTAGTACCCTACCAATTGTTGCCGCTCAATTAATACTTAGCAATTAATTGTTGACTATCAATTTGTTCACCTTATTTTTAACACATACTTATTTTAAGAAATACCTCCTAATTTACTTACCTAACAGTCTCTGTTCGGCTGCTGCTTTCTGATCTGGATCTAAATAATAGTGAAAATATTGCTTCCAAGTTAATACTTAAAAAAAAATGTACCTCCATAACAAATGAATGTCAGACCACTTTGTAACCTGCATTATCTCATTTATACCACTAATCACCACTCATGAATAATTTCAAAAATTTACTAAATTAGGGTATGCAAATAAGTAACATTCATATTTACACATATACCATGTCCATAAAGAATATAAATATCAAATCCCCAACTAGGGAGGGGAGCAAGAAAACAGATTTGTTTTTCTCCTTATTACTTCCCAGGACAGGATAGATGTGTGATTTTGAATGCCTGATGGCCTTCCAGTTCCAGTCTAACATTTTACCCAGTGATAAACAAATTACTAAAGGCCATGATTTAAAACTCTCACTGACTTCTAGAGAATCATGCAGATGGGCTAACATGGGAATTTCCCCCTCCTATGCCACACAGAGAGAACTGGTGAAAAAAATAACACAAAACACTACCAGAAATTTAAAGGAAGAAACGGGCATTTCTAATGATAATTTGAGAAAAAACAAAGAGGAAGTTGAAAGCACAAAAGTAAACAGGAACTACAGCTGAATGACTCCAGAGGTATGTGAAACAGTTACACATATCAGCTGATTAGGAGTTGAGACCTCCTGGAAAGCTGGAAGTGACCTCCTTCTCTGAACTTGGAAGCCAGGAAAGGCCACACCACCCATGAAACGGAGACAGTGAAAGCTGTCACCATTAGTCTTTGAGATGCAGCAGGAAAATTGCTTCAGAAGTGTAGATGGAAATGGATCACCTAGAGACACAGGAACTCTTAAGTGCTTAAAATGGTTTAGGGATATGGATGGAAAAAATATGCCACAGAGAAATAGGAACCTTAAGCCTTTACCAACTATAGATTCAGGACAACAATTCACACTTCCTATCAATTCTAGATCTCCAGGTATAACAAGTACTCTAAAAATTGATGACTTAGGAGGGTAAAATATGAAATAATCTCCACAAGGAGGATTCTTCAAAGCATGATATGCAGAATTCTCATGAGACAATCATTGCCACTCAAGATGGCCTTACAATCAAAGAAAAAAGCCACTGAGAGGTAATGTCTACAGCCAGAGCAAACTAAAGAATTCATATACCAAGAATTACAGGCAACAGAAAAACTTCAAAAAAACAATGTTTAGAATATCCATAGAGATCAATAAAGGAAAAGAATCCATTAAACAAGAAATGACAGAAGTGAAAAAAAAGAATTGCTAGTTTTTAAATTGTTTAGGAAAATCATACAGAACACTAAGTAAACAGAAATGTAATATATAAAAGACCAGTTAAGAAAGATGGAGAAGTTCAGACACAGAAGATTTAGAATGTGGGAGACTCAATATTTGAAGAGAAAGAGTCTAGGACTTTTCCCAAATTGGAGAAAGTATGAGTCCTCACACTGAAAGAAAATACTGAGTCCAGTTCATGATTTTAAAAAAAAGAAATCTCTACCAGAATACTTTATAATGAAATAACGACTCTAAGGACAAAGAAAAAACCCTAAAGGCTGTGTTAGGCAGAATTCTAAAGATGACCCCCTAAAACCCTCATTCCTTTGTTATTCAAACACTCTTCTAAGTACTGCTCTGAAGAGAATTTGCAAATGTAATTAAACTCCAAATCAGTTGCCCTTAAAATACAAAGACTATTTTGGTGGCTCTGACGTGATCAGGTGAGTCTTTTAAAAGTAGAGTTTTCTCCTGCTCGTGGCAGAAGAGGAAGTAAGAGAGAGTCAAAACCCGCGGAAGATGTGACTTGCCCTTGTTTCTTTGAAGATGAAAGGAGGTACATCAAAAGCAATGCAGGTGGCCTCTGAGAGCAGGGAGGGGCCCCTAGCAGACAGCTAGCAAGGAAATAGGTACCTCGGACTTACAGCTGCAAGAAATTGGATTCTGCTTACAATCTGAATGAGCTGGGAGTCCAGCCTGGCCTTCAGGCCTTCAGGTCAGCCTTGTGACAACCCATCCAAATCCACCTGGATTTCTGACTTACAGAACTTTGACATAATAAATGAAAGTTGTTTCAAGGCATTAAGTGTGTGGTAATTTGTTATGCAGCAACAGAAATACAAAGGCTACTACAGATAAAACTCATATTAACCATAAAGGAATAAATGAATCAACACACTAACAGATTTATCATCATCAGTAAATGCCAAACTATTCTGGCACACTTGCATATAGCTGAGGCAAAATAACTCTCCACCTAGCGGCCGCCATTGTTATGGCCTGGTGTGAGCGTGCTGACACAGACGCCATTGGAGTTCTCCCTGAGGCCTGCTAGCCCAGGGTCTGCCCCACCCACTAGAGCACCAATTTAATCCAGCTCAGCCAGGGCAGGCAGCACACCCTATAGACTGGCCCCACCCAACAACAAGCCCTCAGGCAACTTGTGGGCCTGCATAGATTGGTGACTGGATTCTCTGCAGCCTGGCAACTGAGCCAACTTGAGCGGGGCAGGGTGTGCACAAGGAGCGGGTGGAGAATGTGGGGCGGTGGCGGAGTGTGTGGGGCTCCCCCTGTGGAGAGACTGGGTGCGCTTGGGGAGGTTGGGGCGCTCACACGGGGCAGGACTGTGTTGACTGTGTGTGTGGACCTGTGGGCGGCAGGGCTTGTCAGCTGCAGAAGACTTGTGCTTCTCAAAGACACACATAGGAGGTTTGCCCCGCCTTCTAAAGCCTGAAACAATTGGGTGCTCCTGTGCCTGAGGCCAGCCCCACCCAGCTGCAATCTTCAGAGAGCTGACAAGAGACCTAATAGGCTAGAGGCTTACAGCAATTGTAAGGCCCTGAGCCTAACAACCTGCAACGCTGGGGGCCTACTCACTTAAAAGAAATACTGCAGCACAAATGTGGTATTAGAACTTGCAGCCAACTGTGCTAGGGCTCCCCACACCTGATAAAGAGACTGAAGGGCCCAAAACAACTACAAGCAGCTGAGCATTACAACAGCTGGCCAGGAGCATAACTCAGCCTCTCTGGGCGCCTACAGGGAGAGCAAACAGGCCACAACAGAAGGACACACGTAGCCCATGTAGGGGTCAACCCTGGAACATTGAGAACTGAGGGAAGCACACTGGAAGCCTCCTAAGGCATCACTTACATAAGTTCACCTATCCAAGAGCAGGAGACGTAGCTGACCTACCTAATACATAGACACAAGCACAGGGAAAGAGCCAAAATGAGGAGGCAAAGGACTACATTCCAAGTAAGGGAACAGGACAAAACCCCAGAAAAGGAACTAAGTGAAACAGAAATGAGCAACCTACCCAACAGAGAGTTCAAACTAAGAGTGTTAAGGATGCTCACTGATCTGGGGAGAAGAATAGAAGAACTCAGTGAGAATGTCAACAAAGAAATGGAAGATATAAAAAAGAACCAATCAGAAATGAAGAATACAATACTGGAAATGAAAAATTCATTAGAGGGACTCAAAAGCAGAGTAGAGGATACAGAAGAACGGATCTATGAGCTGGACGAAAGACTAGAAGAAATTACCCAAGCTGAACAGGTAAAAGAGAAAGAATTAAAAAGAGTGAGGACAGTCTAAGGGACCTCTGGGACAACATGAAACGCACTAACATCCGTGTTATAGGTGTCCCGGAAGGAGAAGAGTGAGACAAGGGGGCAGAGAATCTATTTCAAGAAATAACAGATGAAAACTTCCCTAACCTAAGGAAGGAAACAGACATCCAGGTACAGGAAGCACAGAAAGCCCCAAACAAGATAAACCCAAAGAGGCCCACACCAAGACACATCATAATCAAAATGTCCAGAATTAAAGATAAAGAGAGAATCCTAAAAGCCGCAAGAGAATGTCAAGTTACATACAAAGGAAACCCCATAAGGCTATCAGCTGACTTCTCAGCAGAAACCTTACAGGCGAGAAGAGAATGGCATGATATATTTAAAGTGCTAAAAGGAAAAAACTTACAGCCAAGAATACTCTACCCAGCAAGGTTATCATTCAAAATGGAAGGGGAGATCAAACTTTTCCAAGACAAGCAAAAATTAAAGGAGTTTGTCACCAAGATACCAGTGCTACAAGAAATGTTAAAGGGACTGATTTAAGGGGAAAAGAGAAGACCACAAATAGGAAAAATTATCTATTTCCATGATTAGAACGTAATGGATACAAATGCACAAAAAAGAGGTTAGATATGATATCCAAAACATAAAAGGAGGGAGGAGGGGAGTTAAAGAGTAGAGCTTTCAGACAGAGGTCAAACTAAAGTGACCATCAATTCTGTATAGAGGAAGAAAGGAAACAGAGAAGGACTACTAAAACACAGAAAAAAAAAAGGTAAAAAATGGCAGTGAGTACATACTTATCAATAGCTACTTTAAACGTCAATGGACTAAATGCTCCAATTAAAAGGCATAGGGTGGCTGATTGGATAAAAAAACAAGACCCATATATATGCTGCATACAAGAGACACACTTCAGACCTAAAGACACTCACAAACTGAAAGTGAAGGGATGGAAAAAGATACTCCACGCAAATGGCAATGAAAAGAAAGCTGGGGTAGCAATACTCATATCAGACAAAATAGACTTTAAAACAAAAACTGTAAAAAGAGACAAAGAAAGGCATTACATAATGATCAAGGGAACAATCCAACAAGAGGATATAACACTTGTAAATATCTACGCACCCCAGTTAGGTGCACCTAAATATATAAAGCAATTATTAACAGACATAAAAAAGAAATAGACAGTAACACAATAATAGTAGGGGACTTTAACACTCCACTTACACCAACGGATAGATCATCCAAACAGAAGATCAATATGGAAACATTGGCCTTAAACGACACACTAGAACAGATGGACCTAGTAGATATATAGAGAGCATTCCATCCAAAAACCGAAGAATACACGTTCTTTTCAAATGCACATGGAACATTCTCCAGGATTGCTCACATATTAGGCCACAAAACAAGTCTCCATAAATTTAAGAAGATTGAAATAATACCAAGCATCTTTTCTGACCACAATGGTATGAAACTAGAAATCAACTATAGGAAGAAAATCAGAAAAGCCACAAATACGTGGAGATTAAACAAAATGCTACTGAACAACGACTGAGTTAACGAAGAAATCAAAGAAGAAATCAAAAAATACCTGGAGACAAATGAAAATGAAAATACGACATGCCAGAATTTATGGGATACAGCAAAAGCGGTTCTAAGAGGGAAGTTTATAGCCATACAGGCCTATCTCAACAAACAAGAAAAATCTCAAATAAACAATCTAACAATGCACCTAAAGGAACTGGAAAAAGAAGAACAAACCAAGCCCAAAATCAGTAGAAGAAGGGAAATAATAAAAATCAGAGCAGAAATAAATGAAATAGAGACCAAAAAAACAATAGAAAAAATTAATAAAACCAAGAGCTGGTTCTTTGAAAAGATCAACAAAATTGACAAACCTTTAGCTAGTCTCACCAAGAAAAAAAGAGAAAAGGCACAAATAAGTAAAATCAGAAGTGAAAGAGGAGAGGTTACAAAAGACACCTCAGAAATACAAAAGATTATAAGAGAATACTATGAAAAGCTATATGCCAACCAATTCGACAATCTGGAAGAAATGGATAAATTCTTAGAATCATACAACCTTCCAAAACTGGATCAAGAAAAAGTAGAGAATTTGAATAGACCAATCACCAGTAAGAAGATCGAAACAGTAATCACAAACCTCCCCAAAAATAAAAGTCCAGGACCAGTCGCCTTCCCTGGTGAATTCTACCAAACATTCAAAGAAGACTTAATACCTATCCTTCTCAAACTCTTCCAAAAAATTGAGGAGCGGGGGAAGCTCCCTAACTCATTCTACAAAGCTGACATTACCCTGATACCAAAACCAGACAAGGACAACACAAAAAAAGAAAATTACAGGCCAATATCACTGATGAACATGGATGCAAAAATCCTCAACAAAATACTAGCAAATCGCATACAACAATACGTTAAAAAGATTATACACCATGATCAAGTGGGATTTATTCCAGGGATGCAGGGATGGTTTAACATTCGCAAATCAATCAACGTGATACACTACATTAATAAAAGGAAGAATAAAAATCACATGATCATCTCAATAGACGCAGAGAAAGCATTTGACAAGATCCAACATCCATTTATGATAAAAACTCTGAATGAAATGGGTATAGAAGGAAAGTATCTCAACATAATAAAGACCATATATGAGAAACCCACAGCTAATATCATCCTCAATGGTGAAAAACTGAAAGCTATCCCTCTAAGAACAGGAACCAGATAAGGATGCCCACTGTCACCACTCCTATTTAACATAGTACTGACCTAGCCAGAGCAATCAGGCAAGAGAAAGAAATCAAGGGGATCCAAATTGGAAAGGAAGAAGTGAAACTGTCACTATTTGCAGATGACATGATTTTATATATAGAAAACCCTAAGAATCCACCAGAAAACTTTTAGAAGTAATAAACGAATATGGTAAAGTTGCAGGATACAAAATCAACATACAAAAGTCAGTTGCATTTCTGTACACTAACAACGAAGTAGCAGAAAGAGAAATTAAGAATACCATCCCATTTACAATTGCAACAAAAAGAATAAAATACCTAGGAATAAACTTAACCAAAGAGGTGAAAGATCTGCACACCGAAAACTATAAAACATTTCTGAAAGAAATTGAAGAAGACACAAAGAAATGGAAAGATATTCCGTGCTCTTGGATTGGAAGAATTAACATAGTTAAGATGTCCATACTTCCTAAAGCCATCTGTAGATTCAATGCAATCCCTATCAAAGTTCCAACAACATTTTTCACAGAAATAGAACAAAGAATCCTAAAATTTATATGGAACAACAAAAGACCCCGAATAGCTAAAGGAATCCTGAGAAAAAAGAACAAAGCTGGAGGTATCACACTCCCTGATTTCAAAATATACTACAAAGCTATAGTAACCAAAACAGCATGGTACTGGCACAAAAACAGACACACAGATCAATGGAATAGAATCGAAAGCCCAGAAATAAACCCACACATCTATGGACAGCTAATCTTTGACAAAGGAGCCAAGAACATACAATGGGGAAAAGAAAGTCTCTTCAACAAATGGTGTTGGGAAAACTGGATCGCCATATGCAAAAAAATGAAAGTAGACCCTTACCTTACACCATACACAAAAATTAACTCCAAATGGATTAAAGAGTTGAATGTAAGACCTGAAACCATGAAACTTCTAGAAGAAAACATAGGCAGTACGCTCTTCGACATCGGTCTTAGCAACATCTTTTCAAACACCACGTCTGACCGGGCAAGAGAAACAATAGAAAAAATAAACAAATGGGACTACATCAAACTAAAAGGCTTCTGCACAGCAAAGGAAACCATCAACAAAACAAAAAGACAACCTAACAATTGGGAGAAGATGTTTGCAAACCATACTTCTGATAAGGGCTTAATCTCCAAAATATATAAAGAACTCATGCATCTCAACAACAAAAAAACTACCAACCCAATTAAAAAATGGGCAAAAGACCTGAACAGACAAATCTCCAAAGAAGATATACAGATGGCCAACAGACACATGAAAAGATGTTCAAAATCACTAACTATCAGGGAAATGCAAATCAAAACTACAATGAGATATCACCTCACACCTGTCAGAATGGCTATAATTAACAATACAGGAAACAACATGTGTTGGAGAGGATGTGGAGAGAAGGGAACTCTCATACACTGCTGGTGGGAGTGCAAACTGGTGCAGCCACTATGGAAAACAGTATGGAGATTCCTCAAATATCAAGGATAGAACTACCATATGATCCAGCTATTTCACTGTTGGGTATTTATCCAAAGAACTTGAAAACACCAATTTGCAAAGGTACATGCACCCCTGTGTTCGTTGCAGCGTTATTCACAATAGCCAAGACTTGGAAGCAACCTAAGTGCCCATCAAGGGACAATGGATAAAGAAGATGTGGTATATATACACAATGGAATACTACTCAGCCATAAGAAACGATGAAATCCAGCCATTTGTGACAACATGGATGGACATTGAGGGTATAATGCAAAGTGAAATAAGTCAGAGGGAGAAGGTCAAATACCGTATGATTTCCTTCATTAAGTAGTAGATAATAACAATAAACAAACACATAGGGACCGAGATTGGATTGGTGGTTACCAGAGGGGTCGGGGGGAGGGAGGAGGGTGAAAGGGATAATTCGGTACATGTGTGTGGTGATGGGTTGTAATTAGTATTTTGGTGGTGAACATGATGTAATCTGTGCAGAAATAGAAGTACAATGATGTACACCTGAAATTTTTACAATGTTATAAACCAATGTTACTGCAATAAACAAAAAATTAAAAAAAAAAAAATAACTCTCCACTTAAGTCCATACTACATAAACTCACATTCAAGAGTGAAAATAAAGACAACTTCAGGCAGATAAGATAAACAGCTTACTACACACAGGTTCACTGTTGGAAATGCTAACAGATGTACTTCACCAAAAAGGAGACTGAACATAAAAGAATGGAGTGAAATTTAAAAAAGAGCAGTGAGCAAATAAAGTAGTAAATATGTAGTGAAATCCTAGTGTATTTTGACTAAATACAGGAATGATAACAATAATGAGGACATGTGCAGCGGGTTAAATTCAGGAGTAACTAAACACCAAATGATAGTGATATAGAAGAGAGAAAAGAAGAGTGCAGGGTTACATGGGCATATGTTGCTAGAAGACTATTTTATCTAATAATTAAATAAGTAATAATATAATAATTTATTAAAGAATATCATTAAAAGAATATAATTGCAACAAATAATCACCAAATTAACAGAAGGAAAGAAAACAGGAATGAAAGCGCAATCAATATAATGAAATACAAGAAAGTAGAAAAAGAAAATACTGGAAAAGTATGATAAATACTTTTGATATGATAAATAGAAAAAATAATAAAATAGTAGAATTTAGCCTAAATATGTCAGCAAAAATAAGTACCTAAACATTAAATTCAACTATTGAGAAACTCTTGAGATTACATAATTTTAAATTCCATTGGCAGGCTGTTTTTAAGAGATCAACTAAAATAAAAGATTGAAAGTAAGAGGATGGAAAATTTTATCGTATAAATCTAACAAATAGAATGTTGATATAGCAGTCATAAAACAGTGAGGACTGAATTTATGGTTAAGAAACATTAATGGGGACAAAAATGCTATTTATTAATGATAAAAAGAACAGCACAGTTAGGTCAATATAATTAGTTCTCCCCAACTCATAATTATTATATAAATTTACACGAGCTCTGTCACATACACTTGGTCAAATGTCAGGCATTTGCCTGTTTGTTTACCGAAGCACTGCACGAATACAACCCAAGTTGGGTCCCTTCTAGGCACTACATGTTCTTTTTCTTTAACTAATTATACATTTCCTATCTCTTATTAGAGTCGGCTATTTTATTCCTTGTTTCCTCAGAACAGACTTCCAATAAACATTTATTAAATGAATAAAAGATTAATTGAGTAGAAACTAAACTACTATACATTAGTAGCCTGGTTTTCAGGTGCATTTCTTTACCAATTGCAGCTGTTCAAAAAATATCTAGAAATTCATTGTGAATTATTAATTCATTCTTAATTTTCAACACATATCTTAAGACACCTTGTAATTTACTTACCTGCTGGCATATGTGTGAGTGCTGCCTTCTGATCTGGATATTAAAAAAATGGAAAATAGTGTCTCAAGTTAGTCCTAAGAAGCTTGCCAACTGCATGAATAAAAGTCAGGCCATTTTATAAGCAGTATTATCTCTTTTACAAGACTAGTTACCAACAAAGAAAACAATATCCAAAGTCACTGATCAAAGATGCAAATAAATAACACTCTTATTTACCCATATACCTCATCTACAAAGAATGCAAATTTCAAATTCCACAGTAAGCAGAGTTATCAAGAAGGCACAGATTTGCTTTTTCCTTATCACTTCTGAACACAGAATATAGGTTTGAGCCTGAATGCCTGATTGTGACCTTCATTCCTCAACTTTTAACTTTTTATTCATTGATAAAGAAATGCTATATTTTGTAAATTAAAACCCATACTAACTTCTAGACAAACTGGCAGAGTGGCTGGCAGGACAATATTCTCTTTCCATTCCCCTTTCCAATTTCCTCTCCATTCCTCACATAGAGGAGTGGTGAAAAAAAGTAACACAACATTTAATACATAACTGAGGTTAACAGCAAGAAAAGACTTCTGTGCTAGGAAAAATGAAGAAACTGAGAAATAGGAGGGCAAACAGGAGCTAAAACTGAATGACTGCAGGGGCATCTAAACCAGTGATATACCTTTGGGGCTAGAGATTTAGGAGCCCTTCCTTAGAAGGAGTTGAGGTCCAAGGCCTTAGCTATTACTATATTCAAATAGTACTAAAAGTTTAACTTCAGAACATAAATTCAGTTTACTCGCTACTTAGTGACTCCTCTTCCTTGGTGAACAACTTTTTCAAATTATTCCATGAAACAGCTATTATGGTTGCTACGATGAGAACAGGTAAAGCAATGTAGAGACCTAGAAACCACCGTTTTTTTTCAGCCTTCCTAAAAGCTCTTTCCATGATTAAACCTAAAAATAAAAATACATTTAAAAATCAGAGTAAAAAAATTAAGTTGTCTACTTTTACTTTCAAGTTGCAGCAAACTAATTACAATTTTCTTAATTTTTGTTGTTATTCAAGGAACATGGAAAAATAATAATAGAATCATAATACTTAGGACTGTCTCTACAACTCATTCAAAAAGAATAGAAACCAAGTTTCAGAAAGTTCCAAGGTATTCTACATTATACAGCAACTACAGCAAAATCTCACTATTATAATATAAGTGGGGCCCAAAACTTCAATGATATATAACGTGGGATTGTGTAATTGCGAGGTTAGCCAACAAATTTGCAGTTACAATGTGCATTATCACAGAATTTAACTGCATTTGTGCATATCCTGATTTTCTTTATTAGATTGTTGGCTTTTTTTTTTTTTTTTTTTGGTGAGGAAGATCAGCCCTGAGCTAACATCCAAGGCCAGTCCTCCTCTTTTTGCTGAGGAAGACTGGCCCTGGGCTAACATCCATGCACATCTTCCTATACTTTATATGGGACTCCGCCACAGCATAGCCTGACAAGCAGTGCGTCCGTGTGTGCCCGGGATCCAAACCTGCGAACCCCAAACCACTGAAGTGGAGCACACGAACTTAACCGCTATGCTACTGGTCCGGCCCCTAGATTGTTGGCTTTTTGACATTAGGGATCTGTTTTTATATATGAAGCTATTGCAGTGCTACTAAAATGATACTGGCATAAAAATCAGGAGACTTGGTTCCTTACCCTAATTCTGCCACTAGTTCGCACTGGGTATGACAACCTTAACATATTCCTTAAGCTCCATGAAGAAAGGGACTTCGTTCTGCTTACTGTACGTCCCCATGCCATATGACCAGCACCTGGCATATATTAGGAGTTCAATAAATATTTGCTAAATCAATGAATGAATGATGGAAACTAAAGTCATGGGTGAACAAATAGAAAATTGTGCTAGCATCCCTTCTGTCATCTCTTTAGCAGCAATTTATGGATTTTTCTCATTTAAACTGTAAATTCCTTCAGATTTGATTTTCTTTATTTCTTCTATAACAGACATAGTAACAGTGCTAGACAGAGTAAATGTTGTTTGTGTAGAGCTGAGATCACAGGATCAATCATAAAGTGGGGAAAGGTTGAAGGATAGTCTAAAGGTGAAAGTCAGTGATATCAATAAATAAAAATTTTAATGATACTCTCAGCTTCAATCATGATATTTGAGAGTTAATGTTAGAAAAAAGAGCAAGATTAAGAAGGCATATTTGGTTTCCATTTCTTGAAAGAAGCCTATTAACCTTTTAATTACAAATATTGGTTTCTAAATGGTAAAAATCTAGTTTCATTTTTGGGAAGGGAAGAAATTTGAGAATTTTATTAACTGGATACATAAAGATAGATACTTGCCCTGTTTCCCAGGCAATCTAGAAGATTCTCTGGCACGTCTTGCGCAATTTGGAGGCCTGTAGCCATCAGTACAATGGCATGTCAAATTGGAAGTGCACACCTAGGATCATTTTTAAAATTTAAATGATCATTTAAAAATATTTTCTCATAGAAAGTAAAATTATCAGATATATCAAGTTTTCATATTTCCATCTAGGGTAATTTTGTTCATTTGATTTATTTACAAAGATAATCCTACAAGTCAAATGCTTGGTTTCTTAGCCTAAAGCACACATGCACAAACACACAACCATACACACACCCCCAACTAATAAAAAGCTATAAAGTGAGGCTCACAATACATACATTAAGAAAATTTAATATCTTCAAATGTCCATCTAAAAATTTAGTATGCAATTTCAAAAGCACATGTTTAAATTCTAATGAACATGAGACCCTCCCAGCGATGTGATGGAGCCAGCTAGTACCAGCTCCCAGAGCTGACTGTGCACATCTCTTCCCATCTCCAAGTTCAGTGACATCATAAGGTAGCTTGAAGTATCTGCACTTACAAATGAGGACTTGACTCTCCCCTAGGCTGGTTGTAAACACTTATGAGCATAACACTGCCCTTGACCAGGACTGGGTTTTGTTTTGTTTGTTTGCTTTTGTTTTTTTACTTTTATCAAAGGCTCTTTGTATTCCAAGAAGGCATCACACACTTAGACATAGCATAACATTAGAAACTGATGGTTTCTGTAATTACTAAATAAGTAAATTAATAATAATAGCAAACACTTTTATGGTGCTTAGTATGTGTGAGTCTCTACTCTGAGTACTTTATATAGATTTACTCATTAAATCTTCACAACAGCCCTGTGAGCTTAGGACTATTATTATTCCCACTTTACAGATGAAGTAACTGAGGCATAGATATTTAACTTGCCCAAAGTCACACAGCTACTAAGTGATGGAGCTAGGATTTAAACCCAAGCAACCTGGTTTTAGAGGCCCTGCCCTTGCATAGTATGCTATGCTACCTCTCAAGATAATATAAAATATCTCTCAATTTCTAAAATCTCAATTTCCAGAATATGAATCTAATTTCTCTATTCCATGGCTTAAATGTGCAGGAAAATAAGTGCTCTGTTTGGGGTATCCATTGCCCCAGCTTCTGTTATACCACCTTCATGCCATTGTATGTGTGTGTGTACTTTTACTCTGAAATACATCACAGAAGTGATGTTGTCCTTCTCGGGAGACACATGTTGTCAGTTTGTGCTAATATTGTGTTGTTACTTATGGATCACTTGGTTAAGGTGCTATCTTATAAGTTTTTCCACTGTAAGTTACTATGTTTCTATTTTTGATTAATAAGTGATTTGTAAGGAGATACTTGTGAGATTATGTAAGTATCAGGGTCCTAATAAAACTTTCTCCCATTAGTTTTACCACCCATTGATAATTATTGAATTGCATTGTTCCTTCTATACCAATTATACCATAAGGAAGAATTTTCCCTTATCTCTATTTATTTATTCAGTTATTGCTATCAGTAATATATTACTGATATGGCCAAATGATCTTTGACAAGGGTGCCAATACCACTCAGTAGGAAAAGGACAGTCTCTTCAGCAAATGGTTCTGGGAAAACTGAATATCCAATGCAAAAGAATGAAGTTGGACCTTTATCTCACATGTACAAAAGTTAGTCAAAATGAATTAAACGACCTAAATATGAGATATAAGACTATAAAACTCCTAGAAGAAAACATACAGGAAAAGCTTCATGACATTGAACTTCACAATGATTTCTTGGATGTGACACTAGAAGCACAAACAACAAAAGTAAAAATAGACAAATGGGTCTACAACAAACTTAAAAACTTCTGTGTATCAAAGGACACAAAACAGAGTGAAAAAGCAATCTACAGAATAGGAGAAAAGACTTGCAAATCATATATCTGATAAGGGCTTAATATCTGGAATATACAAAGAACTCCCACAACTCAACAACAACAAAAAACAACCTGTTTAAAAAATGGGCAAAGGACTTGAAAAGACATTTCTCCAAAGATGATATATGAATGGCCAACAAGGATATAAACCGATGTTCAACATCACCCATCGTAAGAGAAATGCAAATGAAAATCACAATGATATCACCCTACACCCATTAGGATGGCTACTATAAAAACAAAGAAAATAGAAAACAACAAGGTTTGGGGGAGAGTGACATCAGCAACATGGCAGGGTGAGCTGTTCCCTTTATCTCTCCCCCTTTGAACTACAACTTAATGGACATTCATTGACCAACAGAGGAAACCCACACAGCACAAGAGGATGCCTGAGAGACCCATGCAGCTATACATATGAGGTGGATTGACTGGCCCTCTGGGAAGTGGTGGAAATAGGTGAGCACTTCCTGCCCTTCCCTGGCAGCCCTGTGCATGTGCACAACTGCTTTCCAGCCAGGCACAAGCACCCATAGTACTACTGCACGGTGGAAGTAGGAACACGCCCCAGGGTGACTGTAGGAAGAGGAGGCGGCAGGCCTTAGCCATCTCGTGATCACTTTCTCAGCAGTGGAGGAGCCCATTGTACCCCTGTAGCCTGAAGGAGTGGCCCAGGCTTGGACCACGTGAAGAAGACCTGCCCACCAAGCACAATCTACACACACACCCAAAAGCTCTCTAGGCTGGCACAAGCACCCATAGTACCCCCACAACTTCCAGCAGATGGGGTGGATCAGAAACTCATCTCCCACTTCCCCCTAGTGGTAGCAGGTGGAATCTGTGACCTAATGCTACCACAAATGCACCAACAAAAGATTAGTTCATCAAACACCATGAGAAACAACAGCAACAATTCAGACCAGAAGGAAAATGACAATTCTCCAGAAACCAACTCTGAAGGCACAGAAATTTACAATCTAAATGAAGGAGAATTCAAAATAGCTGTCATAAAGAAACTCAATGAGTTACAAAAAAACTCAGAAAGACAGTTCAATGAGCTCAGGAATAAAATTAATGAGAAGAAGGAATACTTCACCAAAGAGATTGAAAGTATTAAAAAAAAAAAAAAAAACCAAGCAGAAATTCTGGATATGAAGAACACAATTAACGAAATAAAAAATAATTTAGAATCCTTAAAAAATACAGCTGATGTTATGGAGGAAAGAATTAGAGAGTTAAAGCATAGAAATATAGAAATGCTACAGGTGGAGGAGGAGAGAGAACTAAGATTTTTAAAAAATGAAGGAATTCTTTGAGAAATATCTGACTAGTAACATGAGGATTATAGGTATTGCAGAGGGAGAAAGGAGCAGAGAGCTTGTTCAAAGATATAATAGCTGAGAACTTCCCAAACCTGGGGAAGGAACTGGATTTACAAATACATGAAGCTAATAGAACGCCTAATTACATCAATGCTAAAAGTCCTTCTCCAAGGCATATAATAGTAAAACTGGCAAAAGTCAACAAGAAAGAAAAATATTAAGCGCAGCAAGGCAGAAGAAAATAACCTACAAAGAAACCTCTATCAGGCTTTCAGCAGATTTCTCAGCAGAAACCTTAACAGGCTAGGAGATAATGGAATGGTATGTTCAAAGTACTGAAAGACAAAATCTCTCAGCCAAGAATACTCTATCCAGAGAAACTTTCCTTCAGATATGATGGAGAAATAAAAGCTTTCCTAGATAAACAAAAGCTGAGGGAGTTCATCACCACTATACATCCCCTACAAGAAATGATTAAAGATGCCCTCACAATGGAAACAAAAAGGCAAAAGTCTACAAAGCTTTAAGCAAGGAGATAAATACACAGACAAAATCAGAAAACTGCAGCTCTCTATCAGAACAGGAAAGCAAATACTCAATTATAACTTAAAAGATAAAGGGAAGGAAAGCATCAAAAGTAACTATAAACACTTCAACTTAGTCACAAACTCACAACACAAAACAGAATAATTTGTGACAACAATAACTCAGAAGGGGAAAAGGAAAGGGATGGAAGCTGCTTAGGCTATGGAGATAAGAGGCTATCAGAAAACTGACTATTTCATCTATGAGGTCATTTATACAAACTTCATGGTAACAACTAAACAAAAAATCAGAGCAGAGCCACAAATCATAAAAAAAAAAAAAACCTGAGAAAACCTCCGAGAAAGCCATCAAGTGAAACGGCAGTCAGAAATACAAAGGAAGAGAAACAATGGAAACACAGAACAACTGGAAAACAAGAGATAAAACGGCAGTATTAAGCCCTCGTATATCAATGATCACTCTAAATGTAAATGGATTGAATTCTCCAATCAAAAGACACAGAGTAGCTGGATGGATTAATAAACAAGACCCAACATTATGCTTCCTCCAGGAAACACATCTCAGTTCTAAAGACAAACATAGGCTCAGAGTGAAAGGATGGAAGATGATACTCCAAGCTAATAGCAAAGAAAAGAAATCAGGTGTTACCATACTTATATCAGACAAAGCAGACTTCAAGTTAAAAAAGACAATGAGAGACAAAGAGGGGCAGTACATAATGATAAAAGGGACATTCCACCAAGAGGACTTAACACTTATGAATATACATGTAGCTAACACAGGAATACCAAAGTACATAAAGCAACTATTAACAGACCTAAATGGAGAATTTAACAGCAACACAATAATATTAGGGGACCTCAACACCCCACTTACATCAATGGACAGATCATCCAGGCAGAAAGTCAACAAGGAAATACTGGATTTAAATGAAACTTTTGATGAGATGGACTTAAGAGATACATAGAGAACATTCCATCCAAAATACAGCAGAATACACATTCTTCTCAAGTGCACATAGATCAATCTCAAGGATAGACAATATGTTGGGAAAGAAGGCAAGCCTCAATAAATTTAAGAAGATTGAAATCATCTCAACCACCTTTTCCGACCACAATGCTATGAAACTAGAAATCAACTACAAGAAAAAACTGGGAGTCAGAAATACATGGGGACTAAATAACATGCTACTGAACAACCACTGTATCAATGAAAAAAATCAAAGGAAAAATTAAAAATATCTGGAGGCAAATGAAAATACAACATTCCAAATCATATGGGATGCATCAAAAGAGTTCTAAGAGGGAAATTCATAGCAATACAGGCCCACCTCAACAAACAAACAAAAATCTCAAATAAGTAATTTTAAACTGCACCTACCAGAACTAGAAACAGAACAAACAAAGCCAAAAGTCAGCAGAAGGAAAGAAAAAGTAAAAATTAGAACAGAAATAAATGAAATGGAGACTGAAAAAACAGCAGAAAGGATTAATGAAACTAAGAGCTAGTTCTTTGAGAAGATAAACAAAATTGACAAACCCTTAGGCAGACTCACCAAAAAAAAAAGAGAGAAGGCTCAAATAAATAAAATTAGAAATGAAAGAGGAGAAATTACAATGGATACCACAGAAATACAAAGGATTATAAGAAAATACTATGAAAAACTATATGCCCAAAAATTGGATAACCTAGAAGAAATGGATAAATTCTTAGACTCATACAACCTCCCAAAACTGAATCAAGAAGAAATAGAGAATCTGAATAGACCAATCACTAGTAAAGAAATTGAAACAGTAATCAAAAACCTCCCAAAAAACAAAAGTCCAGGACCAGACAGCTTCTCTGAAGAATTCTACCAAACATTCAAAGAAGATTTAATGCCTATACTTCTGAAACTACTCCAAAAAATGAAAGAAGAAGGGGCACTTCCTAACTCATTTTACAAGGCCAACATCACCTTGATACCAAAACCAGACAAGGACAACACAAAAAATGAGAATTACAGGCCAATATTGATGATAAACATAAATGCAAAAATCCTCAAAAAAATATCAGCAAATTGAATACAAGAATACATTAAAA
This sequence comes from Ceratotherium simum simum, assembly GCF_057802395.1. Classification (NCBI taxonomy): domain Eukaryota; kingdom Metazoa; phylum Chordata; class Mammalia; order Perissodactyla; family Rhinocerotidae; genus Ceratotherium; species Ceratotherium simum. The sequence continues at coordinate 35,774,812 of NC_141927.1, read as the reverse complement.
GGTACATACACGACAATCAAGTGGGGTTTATTCCAGGGACGCAAGGATGGTTCAACATCCAGAAATCAATCAATGTGATATATCACATTAAGAAAATGAAGAATAAAAATCACATGATCAACTCAATAGATACATAGAAAGTATTTCACAAGAGTCAGCCTCCATTTATGATGATAACTCTCCTTAAATGGCTATAGATGGAAAGTACTTCAACATAATAAAGGCCATATATGACAAACCCACAGCTCACCCCATACTCAATGGTGAAAAACTGAAAGCTATCCCTCTAAGAACAGGAACAAAACAAGGCTTACCACTTTCACCACTCTTATTCAACATAGCATTGGAAGTCTTTGCCAGAGCAATTAGGCAAGAAAAAGAAAAAAAAGTACACAAATTGGAAAGGAAGAACTAAAGCTGCCACTATTTGTGGATGAAATGATTTTATATAGAGAAAACCCTAAAGAATCTACCAAAACACTATTAGAAATAGTTAACAAATACAGTCAAGTTGCAGGGTACAAAATCAACATACAAAAATCAGTTGCATTTCTATAAACTAACAACAACTAACAGAAAGAGAAATCAAGGATACAATCCCACTTACAATCGCAAGAAAGAGAATAAAATACCAGAATAAATTTAACCAAACAGGTGAAAGACCTGTACACTGAAAACTAGGAAACGTTGTTGAAAGAAATCGAAGAAGACACACAGAAATGGAAAGATATTCCATGCTCTTGGACTGGAAAAATTAACATAGTTAAAATGTCCATATTACTTAAAGCATTCTACAGATTCAATGCAATCCCAATCAGAATCCAAATGACATTTAATGCAAATAGAACAAATAATTCTAAAATTCTTATGGAACAACAAAAGATCCCAAATAGCCAAAGCAATCCTGAGAAAAATGAACAAAGCCGGATGCATGACATTCCTTGATTTCAAAATATACTACAAAACTATAGTAATCAAAATGGCATGGTACTTGCACAAAAACAGGCACACACAGCAATGGAACAGATTGAGAGCCCAGAAATAAACCCACACATTTATGGACAGCTAATTTTTGACAAAGGAGTCAAGAACATACAATGGAGAAAGGAATGTCTCTTCAATAAATTGTGTTGGGAAAACTGGACAGCCACATGTAAAAGAATGAAAGTAGACCATTATCTTACACCATACACAAAAGTTAACTCAAAATGCATTAAAGACTTGAATGTAAAAGATTTAAACCATGAAACTCCTAGCAGCAAACATAGGCACTATGATCTTTGACATCAGTCTTTGCCTTATAATTTTGAATATGTCTCCTTAGGCAAGGGAAACAAAAGAAAAAAGAAATAAATAGGACTACATCAAACTAAAAAGCCTGTGCACAGCAAAGGAAACCATCAACAAAATGAAAAGACAACCCACCAACTGGGAGGAAATATTTGCAAATCATTTATCCGATATGGGGTTAATATCCAAAATATATAAAGACCTCACATAACTCAACAACAGAAAAAACAACTCAACTAAAAAATGGGCAGAGTATCTGAAGAGAAATTTTTCAAAGGAAGACATACAGATGGCCAACAGGCATGTGAAAAGATGGTCAACATCACTAACTATTAGGGAAATACAAATCAAAACCACAATGACATAGCACCTCATACCTGTCAGAATGGCTATTATTAAAAAGACAAGACATAACAAGTGTTGGAGAGGATGTGGACAAAAGGGAACCCTCATACACTGCTGGTGGGAATGTAAATTGGTGCAGCCACTATGGAAAAGAGTATGGAGATTTCTCAAAAAATTAAAAAGAGAACTGCTATATGATCCAGCTATTCTACTTCTGGGTATTTATCCAAAGAACATGAAAACAATAATTTGAAAAGATATATGCACTGCTATGTTTATTGCAGCATTATTCACAATAGCCAAGACTTGGAAGCAACCTAAGTGACCATCAACGGATGAATGGATAAAGATGATGTGGTATAGAATAGAATAGAATACTATTCAGCCATAAAAAAGATAAAATCTTGCCATTTGCGACAAAATGGATGCACCTTGAGGGTATTATGCTAAGTGAAATAAATCAGATGGAGAAAGGCAAATACTGTATGATATCACTCATTTGGAAGATAAACAACCAACCAAACACATGGATACAGAGAACAGATTCGTGGTTACCAGAGGGAGAGAGGGGTGACAGAGGGTAAAGGGCACATTTGTACAGTAATGATGGCAACTAGACTTTTGGTGGTGAACATGATGTAGTGTACACAGAAGCCAAAATATAATGATGTACACCTGAAATTTACATAATGTTATAAACCAATGTTATCTCAATATAAATTTTAAAAAATCTCAAAACAAATGAAAATGGAAACACAACACAACAATAATATTGAGATGGATGGTACAGAAGCAGTTCTTAGAAGGAAGTTTATAGCAATAAATGCATATATTAAGAAAATAGATGATTTCAAATAAACAATCTAATATTACACCTCAAAGAACTAGAAAAAGAAAAACAAACCAAGCCGAAAGTTAGCAGAAGAAAGGAAATAACGATCACAGCAAAATGACCAGAAAAACAATAGAAAAGATCAATGAAACTAAGAGCTAGTTTTCTGAAAAGATAAACAAAATTGACAAACCTTCAGCTAGACTAAGAAAAAAAGAGAATAGAGTGATGTCACCAAGATGGCAACATAGGTTGTTCCCAACTTCACTCCCCCTCACAAGAAGAACAACTAAAACCCATTCATGGACAAGACACCACTGAGAAAATCCTAGAGCACAAAGTTGAGGCTGAAGCACCCCCTGCACCAACAGAGACCAAGACAGACAGCATTTGAAGGGTAACAGGAGTAGCTGCACACTGACCGAACTGCCCCTCCCCAAGGCTGGCACAGCACCACACTGAGAGGTCTCCCTAGAGACTACTGTTCTTCAAGTGGGAAAAGAGAGCTCAAGGTGGACATGCAGCCCCCCCAGCATTGTGCGTCACTTCTTGGAAGCCCCCACTCCAGTCTCACCTCATGGAGACCATGGGCAAATCTGTGGGCATTGCCCACTGGGATTCTGACTGTGATAGAGAATGCAGGAGGGGCTTGCAGCAACCAGCACTTGGATTGTGGCAGACCAAGTTCCTACCTGCAGCACCCAAGTAGTAGTCCCAACCAGTGGCTCTGCTCCTCTACAGAGCCAAGATAGTGGTGCAGTCTGACCAGGGAACGGATAGGGTGCAGGTCTGCCTAATTTGGGACCTCAAACGAAGATGCCTGCCACCTCTGGAGCCTGATATGTCCCCTCACCCAGGCAGGGAAGCTGAGCCATAGCTCTGTCCACTGCTGAGTGTAGTTCCCAACCCCACACGACTAGAAATCCTGGCTGGAACACCTGAAAGTGGCATATGCATAGCCCAGCAATGCTCAAACAGTGAGTCCAGCAGGCAGAAAAGATTGTCCTTAGAGCCAAGCCAGTGGCACTGCTCAGCCAGGGAACGTGGAGTGTGGGTCAGCTTGAGTCAAGACCACAAACAAAGAGTCTTGCCAAGTTTGGAGCCAGTTCCCCTACTCTGCCCAGATAGGGGAGCTAATTCATAGCCCGTCCCACTGTTGAGTGCAGCTCTCACCCCTGCCCAACCAGAAAGCCTGACCAAAAGACCTGGGAGACTGCTTGGAGCTGGCCCTACAATTGGGCCTGGGCAGGGGAGCTAATTCATAGTCCCACCCACTGCGGAGTGTAGCTTTCAGGCCTGCCTAAGCAGAAAGCCTGCTGGAACACCTGGGAAGTTGCATAGCCCAGCAATGCTTAAGCAGAGTATGCGGCAGGCAGAGGTGATCATGCACAAAGCAGTGGCCCCACTCAGCCAGGGAACTTGGGACAAGGGTTGGCTTGAGTCAAATCACAAATAAGAGCCTTGCTGAGTAGGGAGCTGGTTCTCCCACTCCTCCTAGGCAGCGGAGCTAATTCACAGCCACAACCACTGCTGAGTGTAGTTCCCAGACCCACCTGACCAGACAGCTTGGCTGGAACACCTGGGAAGTTGCTTGGAGGCAGCTCTCCTACTGTGCCTGCGCAGGGTAGCTAATTCATAGCCCCGCCCACTGGTGACGGGAGCTCCCAGATCCACCAATCAGAACTACTGGCAGGAACATCTGGTAATCTGCTTGGTGTTGGTTCTCCCACTCAGCCAGGGAAAAGGAGTTAATTCATAGCCCTCCCCACTGATGAGCATAGCTCCCAGCCCTGCTCAACCAGCAAACCTGGCCTGAGCATCTGGGAAGTTGCGCTGCCTAGCAATACTCAAGTGGAAACCATGGCTGACAGCACTGCCCATCAGCAGATCAAAGCAGGTGGCCTTGTTTAGCCAGAGAACTTGAGGCATTGTTCAGCTTGAGTCAAGAACCCAAACAAAGAGCCTTGCCAGCCTTGGAGCCAGTTCTGCACACACTACCCAGGTAGGGGAGCTAATTCATAGCCTCACTCACTGCTGAGGGTAGTTTCCAGCCCCAGCTGACTGGTGGAAACCTGGTCCGAGCACCTGGGAAATGACTTGGCACAACAGCACTCAAGCAGAGAGACCAGCCAGCGACTCTGCTTATCTGCAGAGACAAGCCAGTGACCCCCATCTGGCCAGAGAGTTTGATGCACAGGTCTGCCTGATTACCTCCCCAAACAAGAGTCTTGTCACCCTTGGGGTCTGCTCTGCAGCCCCCCACCAGGAAGGAAGCTAATCCTTAGCCCTGCCCACTGAAAACTACAGCCCCCAACTCTGATAATCAGGAAACCTAACCAAAGCTCCTGAGAATCTCATTAGTCTATCCTGCAGCCCCAATTACAGCAGCACTTGAATGAAGTACCAAACCAGTGGCTCTGCATCTACAGAGCCAAGACAGTGGTCCCGTCAGTCCAGGGAGCTTACTACACAGGTCTGTCTGATTTGATTCCCAAACAAGAGCCTTGTCAGCATGAGCAGGGAAACTAATTCATAGCCTCACCCACTACTGAATACAGCCTTCAGCCCACTTGACGAGGGGATTTAACTAGAGCACACAGGGGCTCCGTAGCCCATCGTACAGCCCTGCTTACAGTGGCACTGGAACAGAGGGCACAACCTGGGGCTTTCTCTATCTGCAGAGCAAAACTTATGGCCCCACCTCACCAGGAAATTCAGTGCACAGTTTAGCCTGATTCAGGTCCCCAAACAATAGCCAGTTCAGGCCTTGGGAGCTGTTATGCAGCTCTGCCAGAGTAGGGAAGTTAAATCATAGCCTCGCCTATTGCTCAGAATAGTACTCAGTCCCAACTGTCTAGGAAGCCTGACCAGAGAACCCAGGCAACCAACAAAACTATCAAAAAAAAAAAACCCAAACAGAAATCCTAGAGCTGAAGACCACAAAGATCCAACTGAAGAATTCAATAGAGAGCTTAAACAAGAGACTCGACCATGCAGAAAAAATTAGTGATCTGGGAGGCAAGAAATTTGAAATTATTCAGTTAAAGGAGCAAAAAGGAAAAAGAGTGAAAAACAGTGAAGAAGGTTTTTGGGACTTATGGGACAACATAAAAAGAAACAATATCTGCATTATGGGAATTCCAGAAGAAGAAGAGAAAGAGAAAGGGACAGAAAGAATATTTAAGGCCAAAAACTTCCAAAACCTGGGGAGAGAAATGGACATCAGATCTATGAGGCTCAAAAGACCCCAAACAGGTTGAATCTGAATAGGGCTACACCTAGACATATTATAATTAAAACGTCAATAGTCAAAGACAAAGAAAAAATTTTGAAAGCAGCCAGAGAAAAGTAAAATGTCACATAAAAGGAAACCCCAATAAGACTATCTGTGGATTTCTCAACAGAAACTTTTCAGGCCAGGAGAGAATGGGATGTTATATTCAAAATATTGAAAGAAGAAAACTGTTATCCAAGAATACTACACCTGCCAAACTGTCCTTCAGCAATGAAAGAAAGATAAAGACTTTCACAAACAAACAAAAGCTGAAGTTCATTATTGTACCAGGAATATGAGATGGATATCACTGGAACTATGTAGTCATTCTGTCACATTAAAGGATAGTGACTGGTTTGGCACTGACTAATCGAACTGCCCAGGTATTTATTGGGTAGCCCCAAATGAGATTCAGTAGTTGTGTGGCACAAATATTTGGCTGTGGCTTCCACCTGAGTGGTTGGGTGCTGCACCCTGGGTTTTCCCGGGGCACAAGGGAGAATCTACCCCACGGTAACAACAATTACCAACCTCTCTTTCCTCAAGGCCAGATGGGAACATTCTATTTTCCACCGGTACAATCATTTGGCCACCATCTTTATTCCCTCCCTTGGCCTGGAGGATGTTATAGCACATATAGAAGCCCTTACTAAATTCACCTAGAAAGCCTTAAATGATAGCTGACAAAACCTATCTTTTACTTAATACTGAATTGTCTCTAATGAGAAAAGCTGTCCTCCAAAATAGTACAGACTTGGACATTATCATTGCCTCACAAGGAGGGATCTGTGCCATTATCCAAAGCGTTGTGTGTTCATACCTAATGAGTCTGCTAATGTATCATCTTTATTAAATCACATGGGGAAACAAGTGAATACCCTGAGGGATCTGACACCCAGCCTAAGGGACTTAGTAAATCAATAGTCCGGATCATGGGGTTTTGGTGGAAAAACCTGTTACTGTTCTTTATTTTGGGAAGCATTATCACGATCTGTGTTTTCTCCTGAGTGTGCCTCTATTGCTGCTGTGGTATCTGCCTCCAGTGCAGCCAGACAGCTGCCAAACAGGCCACCTCCTTGCTAGTGAAACCCCTTGCTGACCACTCAGGGCACACTGCAGAAGAGGGGGCACGTAAGATTGTAACAGCCAGTCACAAGGGGTAGAGTGTTGGAGGAAGTCATCAAAAGGACGTGACCACCAGTTGACCCACAATGGGAACTGTTTTCAAGGATGTAGCCTTGAGCAAGCAATGTGTTGTTGAGACCATCTGGATGGTATACCCAGTTAAGGACTCTATATAAACGTTAAGATTTCAGTGGTGGATGCTGAGATTTACTCATCTTGCAGCCACCCACGACAAGCCTCATATGTAAGTTCCCTTGCTTATTAAACCTGCCACCTACCACTCTGGAGTGGCCTGCTTCTTTCTTTGGTTTCTCCTTGCCCTCTGTATAGGGACCAGTTTGAAAACCAACAACATTAGAACTGATACCATAGCAATACTAAAGATCATAAGAAGCTACTTTAAAGAAATATATGCCTAAAACTGGACAATCTAGACTAAATGGAAAACTTCTTAGAAACATACAACCTACTAAGACTGAATCAGGAAGACATGAAAAGAACAGATGAATAACTTGTAAGGAAAATCAAAAATGTCCCAAAGAAGAAAAGTCTAGGACTTGAGGGCTTCACTGGTGAATTTTACCCAACATTTAAAGAAAGATAACGCTAATCCTTCTCAAACTCTTCCAAAAATTCAAAGATAAGGGAATACTCTCAAACACATTTCACAAAGCCACATTACCTGATACCAAATCCAGAAAAGGACACTACAAGAAAAGAAAACTACAGTCCATATCCCTGATGAATATAGATGCAAAAATTCTCAATAAAATACCAGCAAACCAAATTCAGCAGCACATAAAAAGGATCATTCACCATGATCCAGTGGGATTTATCCCTGGGATGCAAAAATAGTTCAACATACACAAATCAATAAATGTGTTACATCACATTAATAGAACAAAAGAAAAAAATCATATGATCATCTCAATAGATGTAGAAAAAGCATTTGACAAAATTCTACATTTGTTCCTGATAAAAACTCTTAATAAGTTAGATATAGAAGGAACAAACCTCACTACAATAAAGGCCGTAAAGGCCTATGACAAGCCCACATCTAACGTTATACTCAATGGTGAAAGGTTGAAAGCTTTTCCTCTAAGATCAGCGACAAGACAAGCGTGACCACTCACCATTCCTACTCAACATAGTACTGGAAGTGCTAGCTAGGTCAAACAGGCAAGAAAAAGAACAAAAGGCAGCAGAATTGGAAAGGAAAAAGTAAAACTGTCTCTGTTTATAGATTTTATATAGAGAAAATCCTAAAGACTCCACCAAATAACTGTTAGATGGAATCAATGAATTCTTAAAGTTGCAAGATATAAAATTAACATACAAAAATTGAAGAAAAAAAGAATCAATGAATTCTTAAAGTTGCAAGATACAAAATTAACATGCAAAAATTGGTAGCATTTCTATACACCAGCAATGAATTGTCTGAAAAAGAAATTATAAAAAACCAATTCCATTTACAATAGCATCAAAACCAACAAAATACTTAGGAATAAATCTAACAAAGGAGGTGAAAGATCTCTACACTGAAAACTACAAGACATTGGTAAAAAGAAAGTGAAGAAGATGCAAATAAATGGAAAGGTATCTCATGTTCATGGATTGGAGGAATTAATATTGTTAAAATGTCCATGCTACCAAAAGCCATCTATAGATTCAACGCAATCCCTATCAAGATTCCAATGGCATTTTTTACAGAAGTAGAAAAAAAAAATCCTAAGATTTATATGGAACTACAAAAGACCCCGACAGCCAAAGCAATCCTGAGAAAGAAAAACAAAGTGGGAAGTATCACACTTCCTGATTTTAAGCTATATTGTAAAGTTGTAGTAATCAAAGCAGTAATCAAAGGTACTAGCATAAAAACAGATAAATAGACCAATGAAACAGAATTGAGAGCCCAGAAATAAACCTATGCATATACAGCCAATCAGTATTTGACAAAGGAGCCAAGAATACTCAATGGAGAAAAGACAGTCTCCTCAATAAATGGTGTGGAGAAAATTGGATATTCACATGTAAAATTAACATAAAATGGATTAAAGACCTAAACGTAAGACTAGAAGCCATAAAATTCCTAGAAGACAGCACAGAAAAAACCTCCGTGATATAGGTCTGGACAATGATTTTTTTTATGTGGAATCAAATATATATATATGTGATGGAGAAAGAGATCAGATTTGTAGTTACCAGAGGCAAGAGGTTGGAGGTGAGGGAACTGAATGAAAGTGGTCAAAAGGTACAAACTTCTAGTAAGATAAATAAGTACTGGGGATGTAATGTACAATGTGATGACTATAGTTAACACTGCTGTATGGTATATTTGAAACTTGATAAGAGTAGATCCTAGGAGTTCTCTTCACAAGGAGGAAACAAAGAACTCTTAAAACTCAACCATAAGATTAACATCTTTTAAAAAATGCACAAAACACTTGAATAGACACCTCTCCAAAGAAGACATATAGATGGCAAATAAGTATAGAAAAGATGCTCAACATCGCATGTCATTAGGGAAATGCAAATTAAAACAACAACGAGATACCACTACACATCTATTAGAATGGTCAAAATCCAGAACACTGACAACACGCAATGCTGGTGAACGTGCAGAGCAACAAGAACTCTTATTCATTGCTGGTGGGAATGCAAAATGGTACGGCCACTTTGGAGGACAGTTTGGTGGTTTCTTGCAAAACTAAACATACTCTTACCATACAATCCAGCAATCACAGTCCTTGGTATTTACCCAAATGAACTGAAAACTTATGCCCATACAAAAACCTGCACACAAATGTTTACAGCAGCTTTATTCATAATTGCCAAAATGTGGAAGCAACCAAGATGTCCTTCAGTAGATGAATGGATAAATTGTGGTATATCCAAACAATGGAATATTAGCACTAAAAAGAAATGAGCTCTCAAGCCAGGAAAAGACATGGAGGAAGTTTAAATGCATATTACTAAGTGGAAGAAACCAATCTGAAAAGGCTACATACTGTATGATTCCAACGATATGTCATTCTAGAAAAGGCAAAACGATGAGACAGTTAAAAAAATCAATGGTTGTCAAAGGTAGAAAGGATGGAAGGATGCATAGGCAGAGCACAGAGGATTTTTAGGGCAGTGAAATACTCTGTATGACACTATTAATGATGGATACCTGTCATTATGCATTTGTCCAAACCCATAGAATGTACAACACCAAGAGCAAACCCTAACATAAACTATGAACTTGGGTGATAATGATGTGTCAATGCAGTCTCATCGAATGTAACAAATGTACCATTCTGGTGGTGGATTTTGATGGTGGAGGAGATTGTGTGTATCGAGGTCACAGGTATGTGGGAAAAATCGCTGTACTTTTTGCTCAATTTTGCTATGAACCTAAAACTGCTCTAAAAATAAAGTCTATTTTTAAAAAGAGGGATAAAACCAATAGTCTCCTGTTACCCTGTGTATTCACAGACACAAATTATAGCATAATTATCTTCCCTTAATGAACAGGTTAATGTATTTATTGAAATATTTAACACCTCTGAAAAGTACTCAACTGTAATAATAAATTTGTTAAGGTCATCAGCAATTTAATTCTATACAATATTCTCTAAAACTACCTATGGCTCCAAATTTAGTATCCCAATTCAGCTCCATATTGAAGCTAGATAAAACAGGGCCTAGCACACAGTAGGAACCAAATAAACATTGAATAAATTAATGAGTGATGCTGAAAAGTGTCCAAGATAGATGTGATCGGGGGAAATATAAATCATGAGCTTACTTACTCCATGTCCACTGCACCGTTGTGAACAAGTTAGTGCTTCTCCCTTAAGTATCCTTGATTCTACACATACTGAATTTATACATATCTAAATAAAGACACACCAAAAAAGTTCCTAATCAGAGGAATCCAGCTATCATAACATTTACAATCAGTAATTTTATAAAATAAGACCATAACTCTTCAGTGCCATAAACTGCCGTCTAAGTGCTGCTTTTGCCACATCCCACAAATCGGCACATGTTGTACTTTCATTTTCATTTAGTTCAAAATATTTTTCAATTTCTCTTGAGATTTCTCCTTTGGCACATGTGTTTTTTAGAAGTCTGTTGTTTAATCTCCAAGTATTTTGGGATTTTTCAGATATGTAAACTATGGACTTTGAGTGATAACAATGTGTCAATGTGTGTTCACTGATTGTAACAAACATGTCACTCTGGTGGGGTTATAGATAGCGTAGGAGTCTGTGCCTATATAGGGGTAATGGGTATATGGGAACTCCTTGTACTTTCTGCAAATTTTGATGAGAACCTAAAACTGCTCTAAAAAATAAAGTCTATTTTTAAAAATAAATAAATTATTTTTAAAAAATGATTCAGGCTTCCAGTATCCAGTTCTGCATCTAAGGAGCTTAGAAGTTGCCACTCTATCCTAACAATAAGAAAAAGCTGAACAGACTGAAAAATCAACAACTCTTATAGGTTCCATAAGAGAAGTAGAGACACAGGGCAAACCACTGCCCCTAAGATTGGAGAGACAGACAAGTGAATACAGGGAGTCACAAGTAGAAACCACCTCAGGTACCCTGACCAAGGTAGGAAAACCTGAACTGTAATTGACAAACTGCTGGAGGCTCAGGGTGGACAATTCTGAAAGTTAAAAACTCCAAGGGCCCCAGACATGGGAGACCCCCCCACAATTTTGTGAGATTTACCTCCAGGAGCTTGACTAGGTTCTCATAGTAAATATCAGAGAAAAATTTCCTTGTTTTCTGGGGGGAGGAGGGGAAAGGAACCATTTTGAAACAGCCAGAGCACTCTGTTCTTCTTAACAAGGCCTTCCCTCAGGAGAAATGAGTTAACCAGAGCCTATCCTGCTGGGGTTTTATCAACCGACTGATCTGAGAGAAGGGAAATACTCAATACCAGCCCACCCCAGCCATCCTGGGGAGGATGAAAAAAACTGAGAAACACTTGTAAAATTCACACTCCAGAAGCACAGGCTCACTAAAAGACTAAGGCCTAATCATAGAACTAAAGAATGCTTCCTCTCCCCACATCTCACCACTATATCAACTAAAGGTTGTTTACCACTTTTAGTTCTTTTACCTGGTACATTATGTCTGGTTAACAAGAAAAAATACAAGGTGTACTAAAAGCCAAAAGACACAATTTGAAGAAACAGAGCAAACATAAGAACCAGACATGGCAGGGATACTGGAATTATCAGACTAGGAGTTTAAAACAACTATGATTAATATGCTAAGGGCTAATAGATGAAGTAGACAGCATGCAAGAACAGATGGGCTACATAGGCAAAGAGACAGAAATCCCAAGAAAGAAACAAAAATAAATGCCAGAGTGAAAAAAAAAAACACTGTAGCAAAAATGAAGAATGCCTTTGATGGGCTTATTAGTACACTGGACATGGCTGAGGAAGGAATCTCTGAGCTAAAAGATCTATCAATAATATCCTTGAAAACCAAAAAGCAAAGAGAACAAAGACTTAAAAAAGTAGCAGAATATCCAAGGACTGTGGGACAACTACAAAAGGTATAACATAGGTGTAATGGAAATACCAGGAAAAGAAAGAGAGAAAGGAAGAGAAGAAATTTTGAAACAATAATGACTGAGAATTCCCTCAAATTAACGTCAGACCCCAAACCACAAATCCAGGAAGCTCAGAAAATAAGAAGCAGAATAAATGCCAAAAAAGACTACACTGAGTCATATCATGTTCAAATGACAGAAAATCAAAGCATAAATCTTGAAAATAGCCAGAGTTAAAAAAAGAAAAACAACCCTACCTATAGAGGAACAAAGGTAAGAAATACATCTGACTTCTACTCAGAAACCATGCAGTCAGAAGAGAGTGGAGTGAAATATTCAAAGTGTTGACAGAAAAAACCAGCAACCTAGAATTCTATATACTGCAAAAATTATCCTTCAAAAGTGAAGGAGAAATAAAGACTTTCTCAGACAAACGAAAATTGAGGGAATTTTTTGCTAGTAGAGCTGCCTTGCAAGATACATTAAAAGAAGTTCTTTAAAGAGAAGGAAAATAATATAGACCAGAAACTAATAGAATGTACACCACCAAGAGTGAATGCTCATGTAAACTATTGTCCTGGTGTGATTCTGATATGTTAATGTAGGTTCATCAATTGTAACAAATGTACCACTCTGGTGGGCAATGTTGATAATGCAGGAGGTTATGTTTGTGTGGGGGCAAGGAGTATATGGGAAATCTCTGTACCTTCCTCTCAATTTTGCTGTGAACCTAAAACTGCTCTAAAAAATATAGCCTTTAAAAAATGATTCAGGGCAGGGAAGTGGGAGATAGAAATGAAACAAGACTGACATAAAAAAATCATACCCAAATAACTTTTTATTACAATACCCTGAAATCTAACAAAACTATTCCTAAGAGCACAGTTAAAAGAGTATCCTATATTAATTGCACATATAAAAAGTTTGCATAGAATGAAAATCAATTCCAGATATATATTAAGTTTTCATTAAACATGAGTATTATTAGAGTCCCCGAATAAAGATAATAGAAATATATATATCTACTTTTTTTGGTGAGGAAGATTAGCCCTGAGCTAACATCCATTGCCAATCTTCCTCTTTTTTTTTTTGCTGAGGAAGACTGGCCCTGGGCTAACACCTGTGCCCATCTTCCTCTACTTTATATGGGATGCCGCCACAGCATGGCTTGACAAGCAGCGCGCAGGTCAGTGTCTGGGATCCAAACCCGCAAACCCCAGGCCACCAAAGTGGAGCACGTGAACCCAACCTCTATGCCACTAGGCCAGCCCCTTGAGATCTGTAGTATACTTTAATAAAAATTTCTTAAATATAATTTCTTTAAGTTTAAAGTATAATAATCAGAGGATTGAGGATATATTCCCAATTTTATTATTTATAGAAATATCAACTTCTCTCAGTTGCAGTTTTCTTACGAGTACAATAATATTTTCTAAAGTATTTGAGATTCGAGGTTAAAATGAGATAATGTATGTGAAAATTATTTCCTTTTAAACATTAAAGCACAGCACAACTCTCTTCAAATAAATAGCCTCATAAAACCCTTTCTAAATCCAAACAACCTAACCCTTTTAAACCTTCGATGTGTTGGGTCTTCTCATTGGTTCTTGGCCATGATGGTGTGCCTAACAACTCCTTTTGGAATGTAGTATCTATTTTCTGCCTACCTCAGCTGAAATTGAGATGAAGAGTCCTGTTACATAAGAACTCTACTGACAGAAACAAAATTGCCAAGAATGTTTCATCATATGTGATTTATAGTTTCCTTAAAAACTATCTGGTAAAATTTGTTTTCATACATTATCACTGAGAACAATCCATGTTATGGAAAAGATTCTATTCTTAGTAAATTACCAACTGAATAATATTAAATCATCTGTTGCCTGTGTTTCTTTTGTTTTTTGTTTTTTGGTTTTTTTTGGTGAGGAATATTCGCCCTGAGCTAACATCCACTGCCAATCTTTCTCTGTTTTGTATGTGGGTTGCCACCTCAGCATGGCTGAGGAGACGTGTAGGTCCACATCTGGGATCCGAACCTTCGAACCCTGGGCCGTTGAAGCAGAATGCACGAACTTAACCACGACACCATGGGCCAGCCTCTGTGTTTCATTTTTTAATTGTTTTGGCTCGATGGCCTAAATATATCTACTGAGCTCCCTGGCATATACCTCCTTCAAGAAGGCATTTATGACTCCTAGGCCTGAAGAGGAAGCCAGTATTAAGGAGACTATATACTTTGCCTACAATAAACTTCATTTAAACTATAAAACCACTAAAAGTAGCTACTAATATGTAGACTTCACATATTAAATAATTTGTTCAAAATCATCTCTCAAGTAAGTGGAAGAGTCAAAATTCAGATCTATGTGCGTCTGTCTTGAAAGTCTATACTTGAGACTATACTGTTCCTCGTGAGCAAATAGCTGGTCAGGAATTAAATGAGATTTTGAAGTAAATTTACTCCGTCTATGTTTTCTCCAGATTTGGGTCAGCCTCAGAGATAACAAATTATAATAATTGATAATAATAGCAAACCCATATTTAGCTCTTACTATGTGCTGGGCATCATGCTAAGCACTTTATACTGTTATCTCATTTAATCTCCACAATAACCCATAGAGTAAATGCTATTATTATCCCCACTTTACATATAGTTGCAGTATCTCAGATTGGTTAGGTAATTTTTGAAACATCAAAAAATAAGAGGTGAGGTTTTGATTCTAAGCAGCCTGATCTAAGCTGTGCTCTTATCTACTGGGCCACAAAGAGACATATATTATTCAGTGGATTTCTTCTTTCTTCTCCAAAAAGAAAAGCGAATTTCCATGCTATGAAGTACTTAACTACAATGTATTCCCAAGATCTCTCTCCTCCCTACACCAGCTTCAAAACACTTGGAGTTTCCTTGCTCACAACATCGAAATTCTGAAGGGGTTCAAACATTCCCATTTCCTTCGTAACATGTGGAGACCAAAGGAAGCTTATTCATTCTCTCCTTATCCAAATATTTAAGGTTACATAGCACTAGAAATGTATTGACATTTAATACTTAAATTAAAATATTTATTAAAGAAATGAAAAAAGCTAGATTTTTTTAAAAATAGATTTTAAATCATTTACCCTCCCATTATCACAATCAGCGCCACTACGGGCCAACAATGGATCTGGATCACGCCCTTGGTAGTCTATAGTTACACATACGGTATCTCGTACAAAAGCATAAATCACAGCACCATTTTCTTGATGGTAAGGACTTGAATAAGGGTAGGTACAAGTTAATTTTCCACATGCAAGATTCCTACAAACATAATAAAATTATATGATTATTATACACTGGGCATTTATTAGGAATGCTTCAGATTTGCTTTCTTTGACAAAAATAATAAAAATAAAGAATGGTTCTCCATTTATGGCAATGCATCTAAGGAAAATGTAATACTTCAACAATAATATTTAAAATAAAAAGTAAAAAAGTTAAAGCTATTGATACAAGCTTATCTTTCAATGGTACTAATAGTCTTTTTTTTTTTTCCTGAGGAAGAGTCTCCCTGAGTTAACATCTGTTGCCAATCTTCCTCTATTTTATATGTGATCCACTGCCACAGCATGACCACTGACAGATGGGTGGTGTAGGTCCACACCAAGGAACTGAACCCGGGCCACTGAAGCAGAGCACACTGAATTTAACCACTAGGCCACCAGGGCTGGCCCACTATAAGTCTTTTATTCACTGTGCAGATTTATACACTTATTGTCACATAATCAATTCACTCAATTATTTTATATCCCTCTGCAGAGGGATAAAAAGATAAATAAGTTGTGACCCCTACCCTTAAGGACTTTACAGTCTACTACTAAATGTGATACAAATCCCATTAAAAGTGCTACAAATGAAATAAACAAATCCTTACAGAGATTTAAGATGACGACACATTCTAACTTATCAGTTAGGAAAAACTTCATAGAGAACACGCCATCTGCATCAAAGCTTACAAATTAGTAGGATTTCTACAGGCCAAGTAAGGTATTTCTAAACAAAAGTAACAGCATAAGCAAATCAAGGAAGCATAAAACTACATGGTATATTTACCAGTCTACAAATTCCATGAGTACAAGGGCCATGTATGCTTTGCTAAATAGTATCTGGCCCAGTGTCCAGCACATAGTAGGTTCTTAATAAATGTTTGTCAAAAGAAATTCATGACCAAAATATCAAAGAGCTAGCTCTTCGGATGCAGGCAAAATTAAACTTCATTTTATAGACACTGGGCAGTCTTCAGCTTGGGCAAGCAATTGAGTGAATGGGGCTCGTATTTTTATTTTATAAAACATGAGCAGGTTCAGAGAGGAAAAGTGCAATAGGTATTATCAGTTTCAATCTTGGATTGAATTTAGGAGCCTAATGATCATCTATATAAAAATGTGTAAAAATTGGATGGAAATTTAAGCCTGTAGCACAAGAAAGATGTCAGGGCTAGAGATTTTGATTTGAGATTCACTCCCATACACATGTGATATTTGAAACCACTGGAATGAATGCCATATATAGAGAAAAACTAAAAATAGAATCTTACAGAACATAAGAAAAGTATCTTTACTATTTGCATAGCATACCTCCATCCACAGAATATATATCTGCCTCCTCTCTTACCGCAGTTCCCAAACCTATCATTATGATTTTGTATTTCTTCATAGCAGGCAAATGGAGCACTTCTTGAACCTGTCAAAGTTAGAAATATATGTGGATTAAAACTCCTCTTCTTTTTCATCTTCTTCCATTTCCTCATATATTATATGTTTCTTTTGCCTTTTTCTCTATTTATCTAATTCAAACATTTTCCTAGTGAAGTTGTAAGAGAAAGAATTAAAGTGAAAGGCAATGCTCATGGTTATTCCTCCTTTTGCTTCATTTTCAGTCATTTCCATCACAAAAGATATTATGAGGGGAGGGGAGAGTTATAGGAGTGTAAACCACGAGAGGGCTCTGTGAAGGAAGGCAATAGAGAGATAACACTAGTAAACTAGACTTGTTTTCCTAGATTCTGAGTAGCAACTCATAAAAAGCCAGGTCTATAGCAAAATCTCATTGAAGAAACCTCATTGTATCTTCAGGAAGTCTAAAATTAAGGAACCAAAATTGCCAACCTATATATTTATCTACTTTTTCCTCCATTACTATATTAGTTTTTTATCGCTATGTAAAAAGTTACCAAAACAAAATCGTGGCAGTCTGAAACAACATCCATGTATAATGTCACAGTTCCCGTAGGTTAGAAGTCCAGCAAGGCACAAGCGAGCTCTCTGTACCAGGTCTCACTAGGCTGAAATAAAGTTATTGGCTGGGGCTGCAGTCTGATCTGAGGCTGGAGTCCTCTTCAGAGCTCATTGGTTGTTTGCAAAATTCCGTTTTTTGCAGCCGTAGCTCCATTTTCTTACTAACTATCTGCCAGGAGTTGCTCTTGGCTCCTAGGAACTCCCCTCAGGTCCTAGTTACATGGCTCTCTCACAACATGACAACTTATTTCTTCCACGCCAGCAAGAGAATCTTTCTGGCATCTCCCTTCTTTAAGGGTTCACATGATTAGGTCAGGCCCACTCAGAATGATCTCCCTTTGATTAATTCAAAGATATTGATTATAGACCTTAATTACATCTTCAAAATTCCTTCATCTGCACTATATAATCTAATCACAGGAATGATATTCCATCATATATTCACTAGTTCTGTCCCAACTCAAAGGGAGGGTCATCCAAGGCATGTACATACACCAGGAGAGTCTTAGGGGCCATCTTAGAATCCTGCCTAGCAGTTACCTTCTCCAAAATGAACCTCACTAAGCCTAACTGCCTCATTTATAAAAGCAGATAGTAATATCTACCTCAATGGATTGCTATGAGAATTAACTAAGATGATGTTTATTTAGTCACTGTTAATTCCCACTTAATTCTTCATTTTCTTTTAAGTTCAAGAGGGTTTTTCCCATTTATCGGATTTACATTTTTTCCCCACTATTCTTTTTAATTCTTTACCTTCTTCCTAATTCTCGCTCTTTCCACCATTTTTAAACATTGCTCCATCAAATGTGACTGTATAGATACCGTGAGGACAGGCAATGTTACTTCTGAGTATTCAAGATGTTTAATCAGTTCAGTTGTGAATCTGCCATACCAGGTTAGAAATGCCAATGCAGGGCTTGTTAAACACCAAGATATTATCCAAGGAAAGTCAGAAATTGGATAATTCAGTCCAGTTTGGAGAGATAATGTAGAAGAATATGTTTAGTCCCAGCGTAGCCAGATGAATTGTGTTGAAAGTGATGTTCCTCATCCAGCCCAATTTTTATTAGTCCATCTATTGCATTGAAAGGTACCAATGAACCTTATTATTAATTTTTCCCTTGAATACCCTCTTTCATTGGTGTTAGGGCCTTTCTCTTGGATCAGTCTGGGTTTTCCACGGTGAAACGGAAACATTAAAAGGGCAACACTTTGCAAATGTGAAGTCACATGTCAAATATTCCCTTAAATCCAGTATACTGACCAAGTCTACTAAGTAAGAGAATTTGCCCTTCCATAGTCCAAATAGTGTATTTAGATTCCCTATACCCTATTTTTAAATGCTATGAGGTGCAATAAAATAGTGGGTGCATTTCATAGATAGTTGTGCATGGCTGGTACTAGGGCAGTAAATGTGGGTGTTGGAAAATTATTGCAAATAATGTAGGCAATCCTCATAAACAGCATGGAGCAGCAGGGAGTTTGAGGTTATATTCCCTTGACAACTATTAGAGACTACTAGTTGATGTTTCCAGTTAGATGGAATAGAAGGCTACCCCATCTCAACTGGAATAAACAGAGCCACAGAAATGTTAGCTAAAGTTTTAGCTTTCATAACCTGACATCTGACCTACCTCATCTCATGACTAATAAGCATTTACAATTTAACATATCCTAAAACCAAATTCTGTTTTACCCCTAGATTTCATTTCAGTTTATAGGACCATTTGTCAAACAGCTGTTCAGGCCAAAAGTTAGAAATCATCCGTGATTTCCTTTTTCCCCTCACTACCTGCCTCTACCATCTTATCCAAGTCTTATTGACCCTACCTCCTAAATACAGCCTGAACATGATCACTTCTCACCTTCTCCACAACTACTACTCTAGCCTGAGCCATCATCAATTCTCTTCTAATATACTACAACAGCCTTTTAATTGACTCCCTGCTTCTACTCACCACTCTCCATAGTACATTCTCCATATCATAAATCAGAGTCATCTTTTTAAAAATAAAAGTCATGTATCAGCCTCTTACTTAAATATCTCTAATGGCTTCCCATTACACTAAGAATAAAATCCAATTTTCTAGCCATGGTCTTTACTCAGTCTAGTTCACTATGCTTCAGCCACACTGCCCTTCTTTTCATCATTGAACTAACCAAATTTATTCCCAACTCAGTATCATAACATTTGCTGCATTCCTCTTTCTGAAATGCTCTTTCCCAAGATCATCTCTTGGCTGGCTCCTTCTCAGTATTCAAGTTTCTGTCCAAACTTCACTTCTACAAAGATACTGTCTCTGAACACTCTACCTAAAGAAGCCTCACCTTCGTGATCACTCTTTATGCTATCACCCTGTCTTATTGTTGCTTTGTTTTTGTTTTTTGTTATCATAACACCACTAATGTAAATGATTATGTTTATTTATTTACTAATTTTTTATTGTTTATTGTCTGAACTCTTATAGCACTTACCACTAATGGAAATGATTACATTTATTTATTTATTTATTTACTAATTTTTTATTGTTTATTGCCTGAACTCTTCACTGGAATATAACCTCCACAAGAATAGGAATCTTTTCTTTCCTCTTGTCCATCACTGGGTTTCCAATGCTAGAAGAGTGCCATACCCAATTAAAATGCTAAGTAAATACTTATTGAATGAATGAAAAAATCAACACCCTAGGTAACCATATCCCATGATCTGTCTTTGTTATGGAGTTTGACATCAAAAATCAGGACCTCCAGGGGCTGGCCCGGTGGCGCAAGCGGTTAAGTGCACGTGCTCCACTGTGGCGGCCCGGGGTTCGCCGGTTCAGATCCCGGGCACGCACCAACGCACCACTTGTTAAGCCATGCTGTGGCAGTGTCCCATATAAAGTGGAGGAAGATGGGCATGGATGTTAGCCCAGGGACAGTCTTCCTCAGCAAAAAAGAGGAGAACTGGCATCGGATGTTAGCTCAGGGCTGGTCTTCCTCACAAAAAAAAAAATCAGGACCTCCAACATGAATTATACTTGTTCTATTTGAAACAATAGAGTTTTTAAGATTAATATTTGAAACAACCTCCTAAGTGATCTCTTCCAAATTATGTCTCCCATGTCACATCATTAATTTCACTAGAGTTTCTGTTCTGTGGCCCCCTAAATATTTGTTTGAAAGAGCCAATATAAATCCTACATTTTTCAAAGAATTTTCAGATAGAACCAATTTAAATTGTCCACAAAGGGATGATGAAAGGTGAGAGTAGACATCTTTTCCTCATGGCTCCTAAAACAGACTTAAGGGATATTTAAGATAAGTTAGCATAAACTTACTTATAGGATCTTAGTCCCCTTGAGCTATATAATTATTTTCCATCTCCAATAAACTATAGATTACTACTATAACACCAGCTGAAATGATGGAGAAATAATCATTTTCTATCGAGTCCAGAAAATCCATCAAAAATTATAGGAAGAATCAGACTAAATGAAATATCATTTATTACTTTGGCCTTGAAGGAAGAAATATAGGTAAGTTTGTCTCTCTTCTCAGGTTTGCATTCATGTTTATACTGCAGCGTCACTTTTCTATCTCACTGAGGCTCATCTTTCTCCACACGGTCAAAAACACTGCCAAAAAACTCTAGAGCTTTACATATGATAGTTTCGAGTCCTGAGAGGGAAAAATTCTCTTGTTCACTGTCCAAAAATCCCAGAAAAAAGACTCAGAACCTCCCCAACTGCCTTAGCATGAGTCAGATGCTAACCTCAAGATATACCAACTGTAGCAAAGTTGGAGAGTACTGCAATTGGACCAGGTCTTGTTAGGTACCCACTACAGTCCAAACAAGTATGAATAGGGGTATAAGACCAAGCTGTGTGAATAGGATATTTCCCACAGTAATCATGTGGATATTGGGCAGTTCCTAGAAAGTGGTACTAAGAAGAAAATCCTATCTGAGACCTCTAGATAAAAAGATGAATCCAGAAGCTTATTGTGAAATCTTGCCTTTTATCATCAATACAACAGTTTATGATGCTCTGATCTACACTGATCTCTGCCTTCTCTATATATACTTTGGTACTCCAGACAAACATGACTATTAGAAAAGGTATCCTGCTACCATAACCTCAACTTTGGCTAATGCTGAGTTAAAGAGAGAGGAAAGACAGCACAGAAACTGGCAACTGTTCCCCAATATCCATTCCTTCTTTCCTCTATTTAGTAACAGAACTTTCTTATTATTAGCAAGGCACAGAGACACCAAGCTAAAGAAAATATTTCTCAGACTCCCTTGAAACTAGATACTTTTATGTGGCTAGGTTCCAGCCAGTGGAATATGAGCAGAAATTATATGCAAAACATCAAGTTAATGGCATTAAGTGGAAGCTGGGTACACTTTCATTTCCTCTTTCCTCCATTCCATGGGCATAAAGATTTTGTGCTGGGAAACTACCTTCTACCAGAGACACAAGGGTTGGCCAAGCAAAAAGAAGGACCACAGGGTCTTGAAAAATGTCATATAGCAAAGCTGCTGAACCATCTTTGACTACTCACCTACCTCTGGAATATTACATGAGAGAGAAAAAAAACTTCTGTCTTTCTTGAACCACTTTATTTTTAGGAATCTGTGTAATAAAAATTTACTCTATTCTCTAACTAATAAAGAGCATTATTTAAATAATTAAATCAAATTATTGTGGTAAATCAAAACACTTGAAAAATGGGTGTCCCATACAAAATATATTACACCAAATGCCACAGTTCATTAATAACAGATAAATCAGATTGATCCATACAGAGTTCCAGACTAAGCCAGTGTTCAGAGAACCATTGGGAGCTCAGTTAGCCAGCCCCACCTACATATCTACATTTTAGGCATTGGGAAGTTTGGAACACTGAGTTCAGTGGAATCAGCTGTTAACACTGGGAATCTTACAGACACTTTAGAAGCAATCTATTACCATTCATGAGATCAAAGACACTAAGCTTAGCTGAATAACCACCTTGAATGCTTGCAGTTCCATTTACATACAGGCATACCTTGTTTAATTGTGCTTCGCTTTATTGTGCTTCACAGATATTGCATTTTTTTACAAGACTCTCCATTAGCAAAAAAGATTACCCCTCTCTGAAGGCTCAGATGATGGTTAGGATTTTTTAGCAATATTTTTTAGTTAAGGTATGTACATTGTTTTTTCAGACATAATGCTATTGCACACTTACTCAACTACAGTATAGTGTAAACTCGACTACAGTATAGTGTAAACATAACTTTTATATGCACTGGGAAACCAAAAATTCATGTGAATCGTTTTATTGTGATATTTGCTTTATTGTCTTGGTCTGCAACTGAACCCGCAATATCTCTGAGGTATGCTTGTAATTCCTGAAACTTCCTATTGATCCTGGACTTAACTTTATGAGATTCTATCATAGCGCCATTTCTTTGGGTTATAAGACACTTTGTTTACCTCAGATAAATGCACAAGTACTATCTTCAGATAGCCACAGTTCTTATCTCCCTTATATCTATCATACCAATAAATGCACCATCTACAAAGAAATTTTCAGGGGCTAAAGACAATGGAGCATCCTCTACACTGGAATTGGAAATGTGTGATAGACACTGAGCCTGGGAGTTTGGGGCCAAATATTAACTAAATGAATTGACTCCCTCTAGATATTAATATTCAGAAAATAATTTATAGTAAGGAATTTTTGAGGCCTTGATCTCTCTTGGTAAGATTATCCTGTACATTTTACCAAGAAATGAACTAGGAAGCTCTACTAAGCTAAGGACACACATTTACTTCTCCTTCCATGTAAAATATTCTATTGAGGAAGAGTGAGATCAGCAAGATAGCAGAATTGGAGATGCCAGCCTTCATCTCCCCACAAGAAAACAACAATTAGACAACTATCCAAAAATGAAAATAGCCCAAGGCAGGCTCAAGAGTACAATTAAGAACCTACAGTAACAGAGTGGAGCAAAAAAAAAGGAGAATAAAGGACAGAAAAGATCGCTGGGGAGATAAGACTTAGAAGAGATGTCTGGAGATAGCTAGGAACAAAGGAGGCTATCAGTATCAGCCCTGCAGTAGCTGTCATCACAGTCCCCAGTGGCCTGCTCTGCAGAGGACACTGGCAGACTTTGCCAATGAGGACCTCAGCACCTCCTGTGACAGCCGTGGACTCTCAGCAGCTTTCACAGTAGAGGACCCCATAGTGTTTGCTAGAGCGGACTTGAGCCTGCTCCACAGAGGACCAGCAGTTCTTGCCACTGAGGTAACCAACAGCCATCACCACCATGGAACCTCTAGATAAGGAGATGCTGCTGTGCTTCCCCCTAGAAAGAGCCGCTATTGCAGTGCCCCAGGACCAGGGCTGCCACCACTCCCCAAAGCCTGCAGACGCCCCAGACCCCAGAGGCACAGCTGCTCCACATGCACTGACATCTCAGGCACCAGAGCCACTGCCCCTGTGTGCTATCCAAAGCCCTAGACCCTGGATCCACTGTTGCCCAGCAAGCACATGCTTTCCAGTCCCTGCCTCCCTGGATGGTCCACGTGCACCCATGCCAGAGGCTACAGAGCCACTGCCACTCTAGGCTAGCCAGTGCCCCAGACCTTGGTGTGCTTTCATTCCATGAACGCTCATGCTCCAACCTCAGCCCCACCGCTGCTCCACAGGTGTCTGTGCATCAGATACCAATGTCACCACCACCACCACAAGGGTGCCCACAAGCTGGATCCAGAACCAAGAGGGATCCCCATGGCCAAAACGTCTTCCATGGGAGAAAATGAGGAGACCCCTAGAAGCCTTTGCCACTGAAGAACCCAACAACCCTTGCCACCTGCTGCAGACACCACAGCTTTGGCCATTTGAGGACCCCTGCAATCTTCACTGGCACTGATCTCAGCTGAAGGATCTGCACAGAGACTGTGCCACTGGGCCTGCCCTGGAGCGGGAATCTCCACACCCCACTGAGGGGATCTCCTGCACTCACTCATGGGTAAAACTATTTCCCCACCAAAACCAGTCCATAAAGCCTAGAATAGGTGACTACTCCATCAAATATGCAGACAAAAAACACAAAAAAATGAAGGAATTTTGTTGCAATTTTCATCATTAAAGGATGTTATAGTTTGTTAAATACTTTTTCTGTGTTTTTTGAGAGGATCATATGATTTTTATCTATTATTTCTTTAAATAAGCTTTCTGCTCTCCTCCTATTCTCCTGAAACTACAATAATTCACAAATTGTTTCTTTTGATTGTATCCTATAGATTGTACAGGCTTTCTTCATTCTTTTTCATTTTTTAAATTTTGTTCCTCTCTGACTGGATAATTTCAAAGTTCCTGTCTTCTAACTCACAGATTTTTTTCTTCTGCTTGATCCATTCTGCTGTTGATGCTCTCTATTGCATTTTCCATTTCATTCATTGTATTCTTCAGCTCCAGAATTTCTGTTTGGTTCTTTTTAACGATTTCTA